>NC_045596.1:2310000-2497500 GCF_009762305.2 Zalophus californianus | reverse complement strand
CCCACTTAGGGAGCAGGTAGCTGGGGGGAGACTGCAGGGAGGGCTGCATCGCCACCTCCGGGCCTCAGGACCAGGGAAGGGGGTGGTGACTAGACCCTGCACCCACGGGTCTGCCTCCTGGCGCCCAGAGCAGGACGCACGAAGGACGGGGTCTGCCTCCAGACTAGCCACCTAGCCCGGGGCTTCGGCTTCCCACAGGAGTGGGAAAGGCCTGGAGTGCCTCCTGGTCACTGTGGGGGACCCCTCCCCACTCCAGCTTCAGGATTCACAGCTGCCAGCCAGGCGCCCCACAGCCACCCACCTGCCTGGGGAGGGCTCTGGGGAACGCAGGGCTGCAGGGGGTGGGCTGGGAAGCCGAGGCACAGGCCCCGCCGTAGACAGGCACATGCTGACCCTGCAGCCCGTCCAGAGGGCTGGTCTGAAGGCCCCAGGTCTGGCCCTGCCGGAGAGACTCGGAGACTCCTGCGGCTTATGCACTTGGGCGCCTGGTCTGCCCTTTTGGCTATAAATCAGGAGTTCGTCACCGGACCTGCTGCCCAAATGGAGGAGTGAGCCAGCCTGCACCTGAGCCCTCCTCCCAGCCCTGCCTGGGCCTCAGAGATAGAGGACACCCACCGCGGGCCCTGCATGAGGCAACAAGGGAGGGAGGCTTGCGGTAGAGACGGGGAGATGGGGTCTCCGGGGCCTGCCCGGGGTCCCACAGCCAGGACAGGGCAGAGCTAAGACTGGAGGTCAATCCCCCCTCCTCCCCCTCCCCCTCCTAGCTCCTCCCCCTCTCCCCATACCCCTTTCCTCTCCTCCCCCTCCTCCTCTAGCTCCTCCTGCCCAGCCCAACCATCAGGGCTTGGCCAACCCTTGCCATGTTCCCCACTTGTCCCTCTTTGGTTGGGGAAGAACAGCCCTGACCCTGGCATTTTCCTACAAGGCAGGAAGTGACTCTGTCCCCAGAGACAAGGTTCCCCAAGGGCAGGTGCTTCCCTGCCCCGGGCATTCAGAAGCCCAGCACACAGCCATTAGCAGGCAGTCCCCAGATGCCATGGGCCAATTCCTACCAGGCTGTGAATCGGGCCTCTGCTGGGCCAGAGCCGGGAAGCCAGGGGCGCCTGGGGATGGCCCGGGGTCTGGCAGCCCGTCCTCCTCACTGCCTCCTGGGGCAGCACTCTTCCCACGGGCGAGCTGGACACCAGGGACGGCTGGGGTGGGATGTGAGCGGGAAGGTGCACACACGGCCTCCAGGACAGGGGCAGCGGGTGGCAGTGGGGACAGCACTGTGTTTGGGCTCAGGAGCCCAGGCCGGGCCCAGATGGGCCACCTTGGGGAAGCCGCTGTCCCTCTCTGAGCCCCAGGTCCCTGCCCTGATATCGACACCAGGGTCTCTTCTCCTGGGGGGCAATGGGCCAGTCACCCAGGCTGTGGCCAGGACAGGGCTTTGTAAGCTATAAGGTGCCATCACCTGCGAGGTGGGGCCTCTGGCCACGGGGTCCAGCTCCCCAGTGAGTGGGGTACACGTGCCACTCAAACAGGCCGAGATGTGGATCCCCATCCAGTAAGGCCTACCTGCCTACAATCTTCATGATGCAATTGGAGATGTAGTTTCATGGGAGTGTAGTAAAGCCCCCAGGGGCTGGTGCCGAGGATCCTGGCGGCTGGGGTAGATCCGCTGGCTGCACCCCCAGAAGTGGGCAGAGCAGGCTCAGAGACCTGGGTGCACTCCTGGATCCCCACTCGCCACTCTCCCAAGTGTGTAAGCATATCATTCCCTGCATTAAATCCATCTCCACTGGAGGCACCGGAGTGGTCCCTACTCCTGCTCTCAGCCCACAGCGGCCTGGAGACCAGAAGCTTCTGTGCCAACCCCCCCCCCCCATACCCCAGCACCCCTCAGGGCACCAGCACTTCCCTAGTGGGCCCATCCCCCCCGGCATGGAAATGAGCACATGAACGGACATGGACTCGCAGGTGCCTTGTGCAAAGCACCAGGCCGAGAAGGGCAGTGGGGGCCGAGGGGTGGGCACACTGCCCCATCCCATTACCCGCCAGTCTTTCTCCTGTAGAAGTTGTTGTTAGTCCAGGGTCTCTGAAAAGCAGACACCACAATGGGATGAAAAGTGCACGGACTTTATTGAAGGAAACGCCCACAAGAGATGATGGGGGAGGGGGGTTATTTGTGACACAAGTGTGACCTCATGCCAAGGGTGGGCTTAGCTGGAAGCAACCCAGGCCCCGTGTGGTCCAAGAAGGTCCAGAAGCCTGTTACAGAGTCCTCAAGTCAGAGCTGGCCATCAGAAGGGCACTGCCAGGATGGGCCTGCCTCGATGTCGCTGTTGGCCTCAGCACGCACATGTGGATGGATTGCCGCTGGACCGTGGGCTGTGGTTCAGGTCCATGAGGCACCCCATGACCCTCCATGTGTGCTTGTGTACTGACTGTCTCCCCACAAAATGAACCCTTCCAAGAGCAGACGTCCCATCTGTGCCCACCTGTGCCCCAAGCCCTGAGCTGAGTGGCACATGGACACTTCACTGATGTGCGGACAGAGCCGACAGGGCCCCCAAAGCCTCCCATTCGGCAGGTGGCACCTCTGCAACTCGGCCCTCCTCCATCAGGAAGCAAAGTCTCTTCCTGGGCCCCTGCAGGAAGCCAGGCCTTGCGGGCCCTTCAGCCAGCGGGCACCAGTGCGTGGGAGGCCCTCAAAGGCGAGACAAAGCACCTGTCCAGGGCTGCAGGAGCCGCACCTCCCCCTGGGGGACACCGGCCAAGCCAGCCCCAACCAGCTGGTGACGTGCAGCCCAGCACAGCCGTGGAGGGAGGCCATGCAGAGCCCTCAGCTCCAGCCGGGCCAGCAGCCAGCCACAGAGACCAGCAGGCCACCTCCGACCACAGAAGCCGCCCACTCAGTCCAGGCTCCAAGCAGGATGAGATCATTGGTGGTTCAAGCTGCTAGTTTTGAGGGGCTCCATGTGGCCGAAGCTAACGGCAGAAGCTCCTGTTCTTCCTCAGGGTTTCCATTTCCCCAGAATGTGGGCCCCGGTCCCTCGGGAGGCGTGGACGCTGCACCAATCCCCACCTCCCCACCTTGAGCACCAGGCTTCAAGCTCCACACACGGTGTGAATTCAGTGGGTCAAGTTTGCTGAGGATTAGGAATCCCACGTTGTAGCCATAAACACACCGCCATTTGTCACCTGGCTTTCCAGACTGGGGAAAAGACGGCACGGTGAGTGTTCACGCCCCTGTTTCGGGATGAAGGCGCTGAGCCAGCATCAGCTGGGCCGTGGGAGCGGCAGGTGGGGGGGGGGGGTTGTCCGTCCTGGTGGAATCTCTGCATTCATGCACACTTTTCATCCAATGTTCATCACAGTATTTCCCAGATCTGGCCATTGGGAGCCCCGTGGCCTGGTGTTTGTGCCGGGGGACGCATGCCCATCCGCCATCCGCCTCTGGGGCTTTTGGCACTGCCCTGTCCCCGGCATGCTGCGGGCTCCTCCTGACCCGGGCCTGGCACGAGCGTTCCCTGGGTGCCCCGGCCTGGCCTGTAGGGCTCGGCTTCAGACTGGGCGGCGAGCTCCACGCTCTTGGGCTGCGTTGCTCCCGACTCCTTTCCGGGCTCGGAGCCACAGAATGGATTGCTTCCTTGGGATGGTGAGTTCTTCTGCAGCTTCGTGTTCAGACACAAGCTCCCCAGTTCTTCTCCTCCGCTGCTCTGTGCTCAGGGCTGGTCTCCCACCACCCATGGAGAAGGCCCTGGTCCCCAAGGACACGTGCTGGCTTCTCCTGCCGTCAACCTCGAATACACACAGGGTGGTTCCTCACTCGTCACTCAGCCCTGCGACCTTCAGCAGCAACCAGCCCGGAAAGGGCAGCCCGAGGTCACTCCGCACTTAGAGAACCGTGCCCAGAAAAGCCACGAACGTCTTCCGCCCTGTTGTGCCATCAAAGTATTGAGGTTCACTGGTGCTATTGGATTCCATTTTAGAGTTTTTCATCCTTGCCGATTTCATTTTATTTTCTGAATATGAGAATCATACACATAGTTCAAAAGTCAAAACAGTATTAAAAAGCGACCCACAGAATTCTCCTTTCACCTGCTCCCGGGGGACCCTACCAGTTCCTGCTTCGAGGCTCTATCAGTCCTGGGGAGGGAACATGCAAACCACAACATGCAAACAATGTGCAAACCACAACATGCAAACCACATGCAAAAGAGGCAAACAGAGGAACAGCTGGGGTCCTCAGGAGCGGCCTGAGTGCTGGGTACTGGGAGCTGCAAACCCAGAACACGAGCCCCCAGGGCCACCAACACATGCAGCCCCTGCGGCCCAAGGGTCTTGTCAAAATGAAAACAATCCAGCTTCACAGCCAGGAGGAGCTTGAGGAGCAGCGGCTAGAGGTGTGTGTCCTAGATGGGGTCCTGGGCAGAAAGGACATTAGGAAAAAACAAAGGAAATCTATAAAAACTATGGACTTCTGTTAATAATAATGCATCAAGGGGTGCCTGGGTGTCTCAGTCGTTAAGCATCTGCCTTCGGCTCAGGTCATGATCCTGGGGTCCTGGGATCGAGCCCCACGTCCGGCACCTGGCTCGGCAGGGAGCCTGCTTCTCCCTCTCCCATTCCCCCTGCTTGTGTTCCCTCTCTCTCTCTCTCTGACAGATGAATAAATAAAATCTTTATAAATAATAATGCATCAATATTGGTCCTCAATTGTGAGAAATATACTGTCCTAACAAAAGGCAATAATAGGGAAACTGGCATATGGCAAATCTCGGCACTATCTTCCTGGTTTTTATGTAAATCTAAAATGTTCTAAAAAATAAAGTGTAGTTTTTTAGGTGTAAAATAAAATAAAAGAATGCTTTTTCTGTAAACAGTCTGCTGGAAATCCCTGGTGGGTCCCCAGTCCTCACCCTGACCAGGCTCCCCTGGCTTCTTCAGCCCCCCTGTGTTCCCCGACCCTGCTCCTGCGAAGGTGGGAGCACCGGCCCCGCTGTGGGCCCCCGCAGAGCCGCGAGGGGCCGAGGAAGCTGCCACTGGAAAGGCCAACCTCTGCGGACACCGCGTGTCTGCTGCCTCCCCTTCTGCCCCACGCCTGGACGGCCCAAGCCCAGCTGCAGGGGCCTCTGGGAATGGTCAGGAAGGCCACCAGGAGCGTGGCCAGGGCGCCGGGCAGGGGCCAGGCGGACCTCCTAGGAGAGAAGCGCTCGCACTTCCAGAGCACCTGTTGCCAAGGCCCGGCCCCTCCACTGCCACCGTGGGAAACAGGGACCTCGGATGAGCTGGTTTGGGATGTTAACTCAAAAGTGGGGCGGGGGGGGCTTTGGCTTTTAAATCTCGAAGGCAAGAAGATGGATTTTCACTGTACCGGCTCTGACCCGTGGTGTGCGAGGGACTCCATCTCCACGTGGCGGTTGGCAGAGCGGACCGTGTTCATTTCTGCTGGGCCCCTGGGAAGCTGGCAGGGGGTCTGTGGCTGCCCCCTAACCAGGGTTCTTCTCCATGTGCTCTCAGCCCCTCCCACATGTCCCCCTCGGCTATATCCCACTGTCTGCCTCCTGGGAGCCCGGCTCCCGCCTGGTGCACAGCAAGCTCTCGATGCTCAGGAATCAACGAACCGTCCCAGAAAGCTGGAGACTTCACACGGTGACGACAGTGTCCCCGGGGCGCTGCCATGGTTTAGAAGGACTAGGAAGAGAAGGGGGCTCTCCAAGGCAAGACCCAGAGCCCACACGTGCAGCCGAGCCCACGCGCCCACAGAAGCGTGGGTACGTGGCATGGGTTTGCCTTCAGAATGACGATGCAAATACAGTGATGGGCACAGAGCAGGTGCCACTGAGTGCACATCCTCTGTCACCTACTGAGGCCAGAAAGCCCCCTGGCAATGATTTTGCCACGAGGTAGAGCCCCTATAGCCTCCAACAGCCTTCCCTCCCTGCAGCATTCCAGAAATAACAAAGCAGCCCTCCTGAGCCGCAGGAGCCCGCAGGGGAGCCCCTGCTCCCACACCAGCAGCGTGGGTCCTCACCCGTAGGGTGTCATTGGCGCCCAGCTGCTGGGGCAAGCCTGCCAAGCCACGCGGAAGCGTGAGAAGGTGGCGAGGAGGGGCACGTTGGGAGTCTGCACCCGCCTGCCTTCCGTGAAGGTGGCCGTGGGTGACAGCCTCTCTGCATTCAGGAGAAAGCACCAGCACCCTGAGCTCAGGAGCTCAGGGACTAGAGTGCCCTTGCTGAGGGATGGGAATGGCTTGCTCTCCTCCCAGCATCCCACCTGGGTCCGCGAAGTGGGCACCTCCCCCTTTCTGAAGCACCAGGAGGTGACTCGTGGGCACCTCGAGGCTCGAGGAAGGAGGACTGATCCATGGCTCTTGCTCAGCCCCCGGGCTCTCCCCGCAGACTGCCCGTCCCGGGCTGCTTCCCCCACCCCCGCGTGCAGCCAGTCAGCCAAGTCCTGAGGTCCACGTAACGCCGGGCGGAGACCCTGAATCACACAGACGTGGGCTTATCTGCCCCCTCGAGCTGTGTGACCTTGAGCACGTGCCTTTCTGAGCGTCAGTTTGTCCCTCCTCAGAAGAGTAGTCAAGGTGGTGATGAATATTAATAATAACATATCCATTACGGTTTGGTTTGGCTACATATACTAGACCCATCACAACCAAAGAGGCATAAACAAGATAAAAACTTACTTCTCTCACTAGGAAAAAAGTCTGAAGGTGACTAATTCAGGGTGGCTTGGCAGCTCCACGATGGCCTCCGGGACCCAGACTCATGCCATCCTCAGTGTATGGCCTCCATCCCCAAAGCCACCTCGTGGTCCAAGATGGCTGCCAGGCTCCAGCCACTGAGGCCATGGGACAGGAGGAAGACTTTTGGAAGAGAACAGGACAGAAAAGCACGCCTTCCTCTGGCCCTGCCCCAGGGACCTGCCTCATGCCCGCTCCAGCACCAGAGGTGTATTCCACCGGCGCCACAGCACCGACTGAGAAAAAGAGCCCCCATCCTCAGATAGTTGTCATTTTACTCGGTTATTCAAAGACACCTGAGGGCTCCTGGCTGCCTCGGTCGGTAGAGCATGGGACTTTTGATTTGGGGGTCATGAGTTTGAGCCCCACATTGGGCATGGAGCTTATTTAAAAAAAAAAAAAAAACAAAGACATGTGAAATCTCTAGTTAAACATCTAGTGTTTTCAATGTTTTATCACGAAAACCTTCTAGCATGCAGAAGAGTGGAATCATTCCGTGAACACCCATACGCCCTCCACCCAAACCGTCACCAGTTTTTACACTTGCTATAGCCCGTCTCTGTCCATTTGTCCATCCCTCTCTCTACCCATCAACCCCCCTTATTTCCGGCCGCATACCTACCTATGCTGTAGATATCAGGACAGGTCCCCTTTAAACAATTCGGCACGCATATCACACTACCCGGGCTCAGCATTTCGTAGAGCATTTCCCAAACGGTGACCACGCCAGTTTTCCGGGGCTGCGATTCCGGTGTTTGAACAGCAGTCCAGAGGCAGAGGTCCGAGGTCAAGGTGTGGGTAGGGCTGACTCCTTGGGAGGCTGTGGGCAGAGCCTCCGAGAGCCTCTCCCAGCTTCTGGATGTTGCCAGCATCCCGGGCCTTCCCGGCTGGGAGACGCATGGCCTTGAATCTAGGTTTTCATCCTCACAAGGCATTCTTCCTGTGTGTGTCTGTGTCCAAATGTCCCCTCTTTATAAGGACACCAGTCAGACTGCATTCAGGCCCATCCTAGCTAATTCCATCAGCAAAGACCGTATTTCCAAATAATGTCATATCCTGAGGTGCTGGGTAGGACTTCAACATAGGAATTTGGGGGGTGGGGGAGGGGACACAGTTCAACCCATTACACAACATGTACAAATCACTGAGAGTTTTTTTTTTTTAAAGATTTATTTATTTATTTTGAGAGAGTGAGAATGAGAGAGAGAGAGCACATGAGAGCGGGGAGGGTCAGAGGGAGAAGCAGGCCCTTCGCCGAGGAGGGAGCCCGATGCGGGACTCGATCCCGCGACTCCAGGATCATGACCTGAGCCAAAGGCAGTTGCTTAACCAAATGAGCCACCCAGGCGCCCCTAAGAGAGTTTTGACAAATGCAAATCCCATGAAGGTACAAAACATGGCTAGCCCCCCAGATGCCCCTTCGGACACCTCCTTGCTCGTCCCTGCTGCCACACCCCCCAGGGGCAAGCTCCATCCTGACCTCTCTCAGCATGGGTTGTGCAGCTGTTCTAAAATTTGACACAAACAGAGTCACATGGCACCGGCGTGTACGGACACACAGAGCTGGCTGTTAGTCACGCACCAGCACGTCACCAACTGCCACCCAGGACTACAGACCCTGAGGAAGAGCCAGTGCAACCGCTAGATGGGAACTCAGCGTGTGAGGGGCTTCCTGCACCGTCTCAACTGGTCCTCCCAGGAACCGAGGCCCCACAGCTCTGCGGGAACTTTCTACGTGTCCAGGGAAAACATCCTGTTCAAATATGAGCGACAAACAGCACACCCTCCACGTCTCAGAGGAGCTCTGTTGTGGTCCCCCTTCTGAGCTCAAAGTCATGTTGGAATCATCCATCAGGAGTTCCATTGGTTCATGGCAACACTTGTCGGGTGAGCTTTCTGCATCCTGACGGAGACAGCGCTCCTTTGCAAAGTGGAGGGCATGCTCATTTTGTGGCACAGGAAGGAGCGCTCGAACACCAAAGACCACACGATCACCCAGATTGTGACGGGTCAGAACAACTGTGTAAACTATTACTCAAGGAAGTTTCTTGAGGTAAAGGAAGACGTGCACAGATGCATGGAAGTACTTGCCCTGTTCTTGGGCAGGTGGGCCCAGAATGGTCAACAGACAAACAGAGCCTGATAAAACCGTCCGGGAGAGATCCATCCCAGCCGCTGACTCAGGCAGCGAGCCCTGGCGCCGGCCCATCCACCTGCTGCACCGCGGGGATCCCGAGGGGGCTGCACCGGAACAGAGCGCAGGGCTCCCGCCGGGCAAACTCATCGCCAGAGAAGCCAATGACTCGAGAAACAAGGACTCGGGCGAGATGGGGGGATTCATGTATTTCAGGCGCCGCAGGCGGGGAGGTGGTAGGCTTGAGCCTTAACACCCAACCTCTGAACCAGCAAGATGGACTCTAGAGTGTTCTAAGGAGAGGTCCAGGGGGAAAAGCAGGCAGGGCATGCGTGCTCACGGGTGGGGCCGCGTGTGCTCTGAGCTTCTCTGGTCGGGCGCTGGAATGTTCCAGCTCAATATGAAATAACCGTTGGGATTTAGAGCTGGGCAAGAGGGCTCGCTGACAAAACTCCTGGACTTGTATGGTAAAGAAACGACCCTCGGGGCAGCCAGACAAAAAAGGCCAGGTATCTTGTAAAGGACGGAAAACCAGGTGGAAATCAGACTTCTCAGCAGTCACATCGGTGCCAGAAAAAATGAGAACAGTACTCAGAAGGTACTTGCAGGTTGAATTGTATCCCCCCGCAAAATATATATTGAAGTCCCAACCCTCCAGACCTGGGAACACGACACTATTTGAAAATAGGGTCTTCACAGCCCGAGTGGGGTTAAGACGAGGCCATGTGCGATTAGGGCCAGTCCCGATCCAGTATGAATGGACAGTGTCCTCAGAAGAAGGGGAAGACGCAGATGCGGGGAACGCCCCGTGAGGACGGACGCAGAGGTGGGAGGGCCGGGGCCGCACCAGGAGATGCCAAGGATGGCCTGCAGCCCTTGGCCACGGCAGGCCCCAGGACACCAGGGCGGTCCTCGGGGAAAGAAAGTGCAAGCCGAGGGCTTCCTGGCCAGCCACGAGACCGCTCCGGAGGGGCCAGCGTCAGGAAGTCTGGCACAGAGGCGTGCTCCTTGGAGTCACCACGGAGAAGGAGCTCTCGCCTCCCGAGCTCCGCAGAGAGGATTCTGGCAAAGGATTGGCAGAGAGCATGAAGAGCAACCGACTGAAGACAGGTCAGACATTATCAGCGGGCAAGAAACTGCTCGCACGTGCGCGTGGGCCAGCAACACAGCAGCAGCGAAACAAGGCACCAGGGAGACATGGGGACCATGCAGCTGGCCCCTGGCCAGCTCCGTGCCAAGAGCCGGGGGTCAAAGGACAACACGCTGACTCCGCAGGACAGGGGTACAGCCTGAGAGAGCAGAGGAGGGAGGGCATCAGGAGACCCCAGCTGGGCGCCTCCCAGCCCCCGCACCCAGACAGACCTCCCCAAGCACAGGAGCCTGAGTGGGAAGCCTCTCCCAGGGCTTGCCCCGTAGGAGCACGACAGAGCGTGCACAGCGGGACACGCACGGCTGCTGGTGACCATCCTGCCACAGCAGGAACCCCCTCCCCACTTTAATCCTGGGCTCTGCCCCAAACCCTCTCCTGAGTAATGTCCCAGACACACGGCCTCAGAGGGGGGTGGGCCACAGGAGCTGAAGGGACTGGGACACCCCCCCCAGGACCCCAGCATGGAAAGACCCCCTCCCTCACAAGCTCAGGTCCTGTGCCCCAAACCGGGTTATCACAGCCCATAGACGGGCTTTCTCAGCTGAGGGTTTGAGGACCCAGTGCAGCCACTTCTTCCTTGGAGCAGGGCCAGTGAAGGGCCCTGGGGTTCACAGAGCAGTGATAGGTTTCAGGCTCTGAGACTGTCGCTCATGGCACGCAGGGGGCTATGCACGTTCCTCCAGGGACCACCGTGGTTCCCAGACCGGCTGCCATAGCCACCACCCCGCGAATCCTTGGCGACAGGGGCCATGGAGAGGAGACACGGGAGCAAGGCCACCTTTCCAGCCTCTGATCTGAGACATGCCCAGAAGTCGCTGGCTGCTTGGACTTTGCCGAGATTTTCCATCTGGGGAAAGAGGGTGGTCGGGGGACCCCCGAGGCAGCCCTGCGGGGACGAGGCTTGGCCCGGGCTGAGAGGTGGGGCGCTGGGCGGCTCCTGGAACTCAACCAGTGCTCAGGGGAAAGGCCCCACCGTAGCGTCTGCCACTCTCCCGCCGTGGCTGATCGCAAGCCACCAGCGCACCACAGCACACAACCGCTTTGAACCTGTTTATAGTCAACGGTGGGAAGGGAAAAACCACCCTCTACAGAAATGTGTGTATCACTAGTTCATACACCCATTTATGCCTGCCTTGTCTGGCTCCCAGCACCAGGCTCCAGAAGCAGACCTGAGCCGTCCACTGCAAGGCAGCCTGGGCAGCGAGCACAGCAGCCACAGGGCCCCACAGCACGGGGCCTGCCCTGGCCGCGCGGCCCTGCCCGAACTACTGCCCTCTGACCCCTCCGGTCTTCCCTCCTTGGCTGGGTCGGCTCCCAGGTCACTGGAAGGGCACAGCTGGGAGTAGGCAGGGTCCCCACCCACCTGGGGAGGGGCGCCGGTGATGCCCGGGAGCCTCCGCCAGCCCGGCAGCTGCAGGTTTTCCCGTCCCTGTCCCTCCCTGGCCCGGAGCAACTCTGGCTGGTCCGCCTCGCCTGCCCAGAGCCACCCCGCCCCTGGGGACACCTCACGTGGTGTGGCCCAGACAGGAGGAGAGCCCAGGCCCCCTGCACAGAGCTCCGAGAGATTAAATCGGGGTCCAGGCTGCACAGCCGGATGAGGGCAGCAGGGAACTGAGCCCACACCTGCTCGGTCTCACAGATGCCCGCCCAGCCCTGTGCCCAAGGGCCGTGCAGCGTCCAGGACACCAACCCCACCCGGGCGGCCAGGCCTGGAGGTTTAGAGCCTGGAAGGAGGCCACAGGTCAGCCCTGCCTCAGGTGCGCTGTAGGCCCCAGGGGGGCCGGAGGCCGGGGGGCGGGGGGAATGAGGGGCCCGGGCTGACCTGTGCCGCGCACACACATCGGGCTCCGCCGCCTGCGGCAGCAGCTCCTGGCCTCCCCCGCGCCTGGGTGTTCCACTCAATCACAGCACCCCGGGAAGATGTAAAGAGGCCCCGAGGCCTCATTAGGGTAATTTTCTTTCCAATTAGCTAAGTAATATGTTCTGAGAGATGCAAGCGGCTCCGTCTTGTCAGGGGTCCTGAGTAGGACACTCCTGGGCCAAGCTCAGAGCGGCTCCAGGACCGGGAGCCCAGGAGGGGCTCGGCAGGGCCCGCGGCCGGGAGTGCGCAGGGTGGCGGCGGGCCGGGCTGGTGGGGGGAGGACAGCCCTCCTGCCCCGGCCCATTTTCTCCTTCTGTGAAATGGGGAAGTACCTTTCCTTCTTAGTTCTCAGAAGCTGAGAGCACAAAATGAGAACGGTTTGGGAAGGTAGAATTTCCCCACACCCGTGAACCATTCTTTGGCAAAGTAACAGGGATGCCAACCCTGCGCTGTGGTGCTTGCCTGGCCACGGAGGTGGACACAGCCTTCCCACCTGGGAAGTGGGAGTGAGAACCCTCGGCCCCCACTGCCCTGTCCTCCACAGGGAGCACCAGCTGCTTCAGGGACCAGCAGGCCGTGTGGACAGCCAGGGCGCCTCCAGGTCTCCACCGCCCTGGCGCCCGCAACACCCGCCTCTGCACCAGGGCTTCCCAGCCCCAGCCGGCTGCTGGCCTGGCCCCTGCGGGATGCTGAGCCAGGTCCCTTGCCCCACCCCTAGATGTCTGTAGCCCCCACCGGAACGTGATAACCAACTTACCTGCAGGCATTGCCAACTGTCCCCTGGGGCAAAACGGCCCCAGCTGAGCAGCCGCCCTCAGGAGCCCAACTGTCCTTGTCACCGTGCAGACTCCTTCTGCAGCCTGGGGCGTCTCCAGCACGGCTCTGGTCCTGCCTGGCTCCTTACAGCCCGGGTCCAGCTGGTCCAGCGCGGTGCCAACACTTAGCAAGGGCTCGGCAGGGAGGAACGGAGGAGAGAGAAGGAGAGAGAGAGGAGAGGCAAGGAGGGAAGCCCCCCGGGGCTGGGAGCAGGGGCAGCCCACCCCACGTTGACAGGGCAGGGGCTCCCCTGGGTTGAGGGCTCCCCGCATGCCCCGTGCTAGCCAAGCACCGTGCTGGTGGCCACCTCCTCGAGGAAGGATTCTAGGGGCCCACCAGCCACCAGGCGCTGCACCGTCCCCATCCCAGCATGGCCCGAAGGCCTCCTGAGCTCAACAAGGACCACCACACTCCCCAGCGTCCCCCTCCCTGCACCGCCCAGCGGGCAGCTCCCTGCACAGGTGGGCAGGCTGCCTCCCCGGTGCAGCCCTGAAATCTGGGGCTCCCTCTAAAGAGAAGAATACAAACTTACAGAATCAAAACCAGGTATGAAAGCAGATGTGGATTCAGAGTGAGAAGAAAATTAAGACAACTTCCAAGTCTTAAAAATCTGACAAGCACCACAGACACAAAAAGGGGGGGGTTATACGTTTATTAATTAGCCCCCTGCTCCCCCTCTATAAGACTTCTTCCTGCATTTCTTGGCCACATATTTTTAGTCATGTGTGTGTATGACAATTTTACGTCATGTTCCGTAGAAGGAGTAGAAACAGGAACATAGCTGCCTTTCTTAGAGCTTGGCTGGTGGGAAGTTGCTTTTTCTCATTTACAGTTAGGACGCACAGAGCGCAGCCCCCAGCCCGCCTGGACTCGCTGGGCTCGGCGCAGAGCCTGCTTCTGTGCCTAAACAGCAGGAGGTATGATCAGCTCTACTGCAGGAGAGTCCCACTTTTTAAAGGAAGAAATGATGGGAGGTGCACACGTGTGACTGTGTTCCGTGCATTTTCGAAGGCGTTTCCATTCTGCATCCACCTGCACATTCTGCGGGCTGTGCGAACAGCGGGAACGGTGCACAGGAGGGCTTGGCTCTGCATGTTCCTCAGCTCGTTGCCTCCACCGCCCGCATACTTGCCGCGCTGGACTCACGGGATACGTTCCATCCCATATCTGCCCTTGCCCTGCACCTCCAGGTCACGATGCCAAAAGGGCATCCTGTGCCCGGTCTCCGTGTATAAAGGTGACCGAGTGATGACACAGAGGTCCATGCCGCTGACAGATAATCTCAGCTGTACCCAGGGCTCCTTGACCAGAGAGGCCTCACTCCCTGAGGGCCACGGCGGGAGCAGCAGGCTTGGGGCTGGGGGAAGGCCTTCGAGGTCTTACTGGGCTTTCCACGGGAAAGGAAGGGCAGGAGAGGGAAACGGCTTTGGACTGGCTAGGTTAAGTATTTCCGGCAGGCTCTGGGCATGGGGCTGTCCCCAGCTGTACCCGGCCCCGGGGTGACACTGATTTGGGAAATGTCAGCTTGGGGTGTGTGCACTGGATAAGGGGGTGGGTCAGAGAACAGGCTCTGGGTCACTCAGCCTTTAGTTTGCCTGTGTGACTACTGGACCCCAAGTAGACAAATACAGAATGAAGGGAAACAGAACGGTGGGGGTGAGGGGCTGCAGGAGGCATGACCGTGGGAGGAGGGGAGCTTGGGGTCTTCACCCCTCCGGCTCCTCCCTTCTCGGGAGGAATGGTGCTCGCCTTCCCAGACCCCAAGGACTCTCAGGCACCCAGGAAGGTCCACACATGCACACGTTGAAAGACACAACCCCTGTGACCGTCCCCGGAGACACAGAAGCAGCATTCAATAAAACATGAACTCTGTTTGAGCTGCTTAGCAAGAGAAGGGAATGCTGTTCATCTGAGGAAGGCTAGCTACCAAAAAACCTACAGCAGCAATCCAAGTTCGTGGGGAAATGCTGAAAGCTCTCCCTTTCAGACTGGCAAGGAGACAGAGATGCCCATCAGCACGGCGGCTCCGCAGCGTCAGCCTGGAGGTGGCGGACGGCACAGCGAAACACCAGCTTTGTTCACAGGTGGCATGGCTGTGTGTGCAAGGGGGCCCGAAGAGTCTACAGAGAAATGACGATAATTAATAGTGGGTTTAGCAAAGTTGTTAGATCGAAAATCTACGTGCAGGATTCAACTTTATTTCTATACGTTAGCAACAATGCTAGAAAACTTAAATTTCCCACGCAGACACTGTAACAGCATCGAAAATACCATAAATCTAGAAGTAATGCACAAGACCACTGTTGGGAAAATTATAAAATGTTACCAGAGACATTAAAGAAGTTCTATATAAATGGAGATGCCATGTTGGTGGAGTAGAAGGCTCATTCCAGATGCTCCCCAAATCCATTAAGTCCCTCCAAATTAATTGACAGAACCAAAAATTTCCACCCAGATGCCAACTAAGGTTTTGTGGAACTTAAAATACTGATTCTGAAACCTATATGGAAATACAAATCCACTGCAACAAACATTTACAGCTCCTGGGACTTGGGATACATCGAGAACAAAATCAGCCAAGATCCCACCTTGCGCGGCTTTCCTTCCAGCAGGGAGGCACATGAGGGAGGAACCCTCGGCTTACCCAGCGTGGCACAAGGTGATAAAGACTCTGGGGAAAGTGAAGACCAGGGCAGGGGGAGGGGCAGGTGTCCTGCCGGGGGTGCTGGGCAGATGCTGTTTGCAGAACTAGCAGGTGGCCCACAGGGGGCCTCCTTGAAGGTGACGTTTGCAAGACACAAGAATATAGCTCAAACACAAAGCAAAAGGTGGGAGAACATGCTCTTGCAGATGCCAGGGCACATCGTGAGCGCTCATAGCCAAGACGGTGTGGGTTGCTGCCGCAAAGACCAATAAGCAGGCAGGGCACAACGAAGAGCCCAGAAACCAACCCTTGCCTGGGTGGACACCTGATTTAGGCTACAGTTGCACAACCCAGCGGTGGGGAAAGAACAGGTATCTCCATCAACGGCACTGGGACAACAGGCTACTTGTGTGAGGGGAAGCGAGAAATTGTACTCCCACCAACCAGCATCCTTGAAAATCAGTTCCTGCTGGATTAAGGACTCCGCCATAAAAGGCAGAGCATTTATGTATTCGTGATCTTGAATTAGGAAAGGATTTCTTAAGACACAAAAAACACTGACGAAGAAAACTATTGATAATTTCAAGTATATTAGACTGTTTGTATATCAAAACACACCGTTGAGAGAATAGAACCAAGCCGTGGGGTAGGAGAAGAACTTTCAGCACATTAAACTGATGAAACGCTAGTGTCTACACTATATTAAGAGCTTCGATAAATCAATGGGAAAAGGCAAAAGCACCAGGAGAAAAATAAGCAAGAGACCTTGCGCAGGAACTTCCCAAAGAGGAAATCCTGGCCTGGATGAGGAAGCGCACACCTTGCATCGAGGCGGGAAATGCAAGCGGAGTCTGCAGGGAGAGGCTGGGGCCGAACCTCTGGGTGGGGACAGCCTGAGGACGTCAAGGGCTGGAAGCAACTTGGCTCATCAGTTGTACCCACTTTGCTCGTGGACATATGGATGCCTTTGACCACCGTGGAAAGACTCGACTAATCTACTGAAGCTGAAGACATGCAAACGACATGACACAGCAATTCAGCTCCTGCGTAAATACTCTGAAGAAGTGCAAGCTTATCCACACCTGTTCTTAGCAGCACTTTGACAATCGCCAGAGGTCAGGAGCAAGCCAGATGGCCAGCAGACCGGATACAGAAGTGCAGGATATTCCTGCCACACAATAGTATAGGAGGGCCACGAGAGTGGAGGATCAGGAGCTACCCGGAACGTGGATGAGTCTCGCCATGACTTCGATGGATGGGGACAAAGGCACCAAGAATACACATAGCACGATTCCATTTATAGAAAGTGCAAACCAAGCCTCATTGTTTAGAGGTGCCGTCAATGTTGTAAGACCACAGAGAAGGCCAGGGAATGATCCCAGTAAAAAGTAGAATAGAGACTGCTGATTACCGTGAAGGGGAAGGCAGGGCTTTGGGATGGGGAGGGGGTGACAGGGGCCCGCAGAGTTCTGCAGCTGACCCGGGCTAGCGTGAGAGCGGGACCTGCCCTGGAGGGCAGTGCTCCAGCTGGGGTTCGTGATCACCGGTGCCCCTCGAGGGCTCTCGGAGCAGTCCCGGCAGCCAGGTGTCTCCACTTGGAGACGGAGACCTGAGTCTCAGATGCAAAGCACACTCTTCCAGTACCTGGTCTGGGATCCATACTTCGGAGGGCCGAGTCGCTCCATCTTGAGACGCCGTAACTGTCAATACCAGCTGGTAACCACTTACAGTGACTTGCGTTTTTCCTGCGTACCTGCCTTGGATGGGAGCCCCGTGAGGGCAGAGACTCCGATTACTCTGCACTGTGAATGAGCAAAGCTCTGGCTTATGGCAAATACCACAGAAACCAGTCTTCGAGACGGGGCGGGGTGGTGCAGGAGGACGTCAAGCAGAATCACCACGAGGCGCACCCTCGCGCCCTGGGTAAGTCCTGGGTAAGACCAGCCAGCGTGGGGTCAGATCCTGCCTCCGCACCTTTTAGCTGCTTGATCTCCGACAAACCACCCCTTCTCTCTGAACCTTCATTTCCTCACCTGGGAACTGGGGGTGCGGCCCCTCCCCCACAGAACGCTTCCCAGGAGAATGCCAGGCACCCACCCCTCCCTCGCCACCCACCACAGTCCTCACTGCCTCCCAGGTGTGGCCCCGTCCCAGGAAGGGATGTGAGGTTCCTGGGGTCACACACACGTCCCTCCCATCATCAGTGAGACACAGCTCCTTCCCCAAACTCCACAGCTCACTGAGACGGGGCCTTGGGCATGGGCTGCCTGACAAAGCACCTGGTGCCCCAGGGGCAGGACCCGGGCACTGAGCACAGGCTCGGCCGGAGACCTAGGGGCACGGTGGGCCTGGGTGGGGGGCTTGGCCCACAGCCATTTCAACAGCTGCACACAGCCTCGAAAAGCCAGAGTCTCACAAAAGTACCTACGTGCGTGTCTCCTTGGGGGAGGCTGGAGCGCGGAGGAGGATGAACTCTTAAAAAATGTCAATTTTTTTAAAACGTGTTTTCAGTGATTGCTGTTCTGCACCAAGTTTCAGCCTAGTGGGAGTTTCATGTCAGAATTACGAGTGGGTGCTCGGAGCAGACAAGTTAATTGTCCTTGTGCAGGGTGAGCAGCTGAGCGATGATCCGGGGACCCGGGTGGAGTGCTTCCTGGCCCGGCCAGCATGGGATGCTCCAGGGCGGGTGAAGGGCAGCCGAGCAGGGGCCCCGGGGGACACAGGGCGGGAGTCCCCACATGCCCTCCGCAGTGACACTCAGGGGAAGGGGCCTCCAGGCCAGCCCCCACCCCCTTGGGACCATGATGCCTGAGCAGGCAGAGAGTCTGGGGGCAGGGAAGCCTGGGAAAGAGGCTTAGAGCTGCCTTCTCACTCCCAACGCTCACCCCAACCTCCATCAGCCCAGCAGCTCCCACCTGAGTCTCTCGTAGGCCTCCTCTGGGTCTGAAGTGGGATGAGAGACTCACCACCCATCACCCCCACAGACTTCGTGGCACCTGGTTTTGGAGAAAAGGCAGCATGCTCTAGGACCATACCGGGAACAAGGGAGGAATTCATCACTCATCCCTTCACCCATCCATCCGTCCAGCCGTCCGTCCGTCATCCGTCCTTCCATCTGTTTATCCATGTCCATCCATGCATCATCCACCATCCACCCACACTTCCATCCATCCATCTGTCCATCCATCATCTCCACAAACTTTCACTGAGCACCAACTCTGGGCCACAGGACATAGAGATACGGGAAACACAGCTCCTGCTCTCAGAGCACACGGTCCAGAGGGACGAGGACTCGCACAAGCACAAGGCAAAGGTGCAGACAGTGGCCAGCCCACAGTCCACGTCCTGGGGGGACGGCGGGGGGCGCTGGTCTGAGGAAGAGAGGACGTAAGGAATTGGAAGCTGCTGCCCATGAGGTTGGACGCCCACCATGACGGCCGGCAGGGGAGAGGGAGGACCCGGTGGGTGATGAGAAGTAAACATGCAGGGAGGTCAGTGGACGGGAAGATTGGCATATGCGGTAGCCCCAGAACCCGCAGCTCTCGAGACAGGGCGTGGAGGAAGTCAGCCGGGCAGAGACGAGGTGGTGACTGCTGACTCGGTGCCTCAGACTGTTTAGCGAACTGGGAGAATTCCCAGTCACAGGTCACAATACCTGTTGTGTGGCCGTGAGAGTGGGTGGCTGGTCTAGTTTGGAGGTCCAGGTCATCCGAGAGCAGGCCAGGGTTGTGGAGGGGTCACCCACCTGGAGATGGAAATCACCAAGGACCAGAAGGGGAGAAGTGTTAGAGAGAGGGATGTTGTTTCTGAAGGACCAGCGAGCACCCCTTTTCAGTTAGAGCAAGGTCAAGGGCACATTCAGACAGAGGGTTTAGGAAAAGGGGATGTTGCTCATGGCTGGTCATCAGTTCAAGAGGGCACCAGGGGAGGGTTTTGGGGGTTAGGGAGTGGTGGGAGAAGGGGTCAGAGAAGGGGTTGTACAGAGCTATAGGACAAGAATGGCCTGGAGACTTAAACTTGACAGAGGGAGAAGGAGCATACCCAGATTAGTCCTACAGTCTGTAGCGGCAGATGGTGGTGGGAAGCAGTGAAGGTCATGGGTTTTGCCCAGAGACGTCACTCACTCCTGCTGGGAGCCGGCTGAGGGTGACCTTACCACCAGGCCCCTCCTGGAGTCCTGCAATTTGTCTTGCTCAGAGAGACATCCTGCAAGCAAGCTGCCCCTGCTTTAGCAGGTGATGCATTCAGCCTGCCTGCGGCCTCTTCCTACAGCCCTGGAAAGCGTTGCTGTCCAACCTCCTGAAAGCCGAGGGCCCTTGCTCCAGGCTCCCCAGCACTGTGTTTGTCTCTGTGTACACACACACACACACACACACACACACACACACACACACACACACCCTCATCCCAGGCAGGCAGGGACCTCTACTGCACGTGGAGTCCTTAGAGTCCAGCACGGACCAGGCCAGGCATGGCGGGACCGGGCACGGCGCAGTGAACTGAGTTGAGGAGGAAGAAGTTGGCAGTTGCTGAAAACAATGTTCAGCCCCGAAGGAGGAGGACAGGAGATGAGGGACCCTGCTGCATGCCAGGCCCTGGACCGAGTACATTCACTCATCAAAACGGAGATTTCTTATTTTGATATATGTAATGCACACAGAAGAACGTGGAAAATGTGTCTGCACAGCTTGAAGAGCAATGACAGGACAGACACCTGTGTATGCCCCACCCAGGTTAAGGAGCACAACACAGCCCGTGAGGGGGAGCTCCACTCCCACCTCCAACACGCGCTCCCTTCCCCCGGCCCAGATAACCACCATCCCAACTTCTAATCATGCCCTTGCATTTCCTGATGGTTTCGTCAACTATGTAGAATCCCTGTGTCACATATCACTTCGCTCTGGAGCATGGACAGCGTGTGCCAGTGGGGCTTGTAAGAAAAGGGTGGTTTTGTTGCTGTAAGATCAAGTTTTGCAGGAGAAGGCTTTGGCTCTACTGTGGCTTCTCTCTCCCTGTGAGTTTCAAGAGCTCTATCTGGAGACACCAGGGAGCAAGGGAGAAACAGGGTTTGTCACCCCGGGGGCACCTGCAGGCTCTGTTGAGGACCAGGTACCAAATGACCAAGAGGAATCAGTTCTTGGAGGACGGGCCACCTGGACTGTCTCCACCTAAGCCCACCAAGAGCTAACCACAGCCTCAGGAGCAGGGTGGAGGGACACATGTACACGGGGTGAAATGGATTACCTCTGTGTCCCAGGTATCAAGACACAGGCAGAAGACCAGGGCCTGGGGAACACAATGACAAGTCCAGCTGAGGATTTGGGCCAGCCCACCTGGGCAGTCCGTCTATAGATTTAAACTTGTGCAGGAATGGTAATGACAGCATTTGACCTGTCTGTCTCTTGAGTCACACTGCTCCAACGGGACCTCGTTTCCCTCTGCATCTGGTCATCCCCCCTTCATCCTTCTCTCGGGGGGGGGCTCCTTTCCATCCCTCCCACATGTACCCTGCATTGGGCCTCATATCCTCGTTTTTCTCTTCTTGCTTTGTGTTCTTCCTTTGGTGGAGCACTTGCAGGTCTGGAATATCTTTATTAAGAGAGTCTCACTGGGCACTTGCATACTTTCTTGACGGTTTGGCTGGTATAGAATTCTAGGTTGAAGGTCATTATCCTCCGGCATTTTGAGGTCTCACAAGTGTTGCTGTTGAAGCGTCTGTGGGTATTTTAGACCCTGTTTGCTGCTTTTTCTCCTCAAACACTTCTAAAATCTGATTTTTGCCTCCAGGGTCCTGAAATGGCACACCAAGTTGCCTCGGTGTGGGTCTGTTTATATTCAGTGTGAACGTCACTTGACAGACCCTTTCAGCCTGGCAACTTCCGTCCTTTGGATCCAGAAATTTGTCTTATTTCTTTGATAATTCTATCGCTCCTCATTTTCTCACCCTTTCTTTCTGAAACTCCTGTTAATCAAGCAATAGGTCTCCTGAATTGGAAATCCAGGGGTGGTTTTTTTTTTCTTGTCTATTCTTTTCCTACCTGTCATCTCCTCATTGCTTCAATCTGCTTTATCAGAGATTTCCTCAATATTATTTTCCTATATTCTACGTGGGTTTTCATATCGGCTATCATGTTTGCAGTTTCCAGTAGCTCCTTTTGTTCTCTGAATTATACACATTTTCCTTCTATGATATCATATATTGTCTGTAATTCTATACTTATGTGTGTGCATGCATGTGTATGCTCCATGGATCTTCTAACACCTTCCCTTATCTCCATGAGGATAATAATAGTCATTTTTCCCCTTTTCTTCTCCCTGTGTGGTTTTTGTTTTCTCCTAGTTGCCTTTTTGTTGTTATTGCCTATTTGTTTTAGTCTCTCTCTCTGGGTGTGTGTGTCTCTGTCTCTGTCTCTCTTTCTCTCTCTTCCACATTAGGAGCTGTCCTTACATTTTTTAAAAATCCTTAGCTGACTGTCCATGATAAGGAATGGGGATTTAAGACCTGCGCACCCACATGGTGTTTGTTGATGTAGGGCCTCACCATAGAGTGATCTTGGTGGGTCCTTGTTGGGTTGCTCCTGCTGTCAACATCATGGTTCTTTCCTACTGAGATGGTCTGATTCAACTGAAATGTTTCTTCTAATCTCCTGTCTGGAGACTGAGGACCCAGCTGTCGGTGTTCTGAGAGCTGAGCAGAGAAAGAATACTGGGGTTCTCTACAGTTGGCGTTCAGGATGATTCAATCTCCTGTGTGTGTGCGTGCACATGTGTGTGTTTTGTCTTAAGATAAACTTTACACATAATGAAATCATGGATCTTAAACATACAATGGAACGACTTTTCACAAATATATACGCCCCTCTAACCAATATGTCAATCAAAATATCAAACATTTCCCTCACTCCAGAAGTTCTCTCATGCTTCAACCCCTCCCCCCTCCCCCGGCCACCCCACCACAGGCAACTAATGTTCTGATACCTAGTGTCAGAGATTATTTTTGCCTGATCTTGAACTTCAGAAAATGCAGTTCTATACACTGTTCTCTTTTGGTCTTGGTTTACTGAACTCCTCATAGTGGTAAGACTTGTCCACATTGTGTTGCAGCAGGTCCTTTTTTGTTGGGTTTTTTTTCTTTTTGCTGAGTAGCATTCCTTTGTATACATATACCAGAATGTGTTACCCATTTTCCAGTTGTTGGGCCCTTGAGTTGTTTAAAATCTGTGTCTATTATGAATAAAGCTGCCAGAACATTCTTGTTCAGTCTTTTTATAGATACATGTTTTAATTTATCTTGGGCAACCTAGGAGTGGGATCGCTGGGTTTGAAAGAGGGTGTCCACCACCTCCATTCTGACCTTCATCCGTACTTTCTAAGTGATACCTTCTTCTTTCCAGTTCATCTCTTAATTCAGGCAAAAGACTGGGGAGTGGATGGGGCGGGGGGGAAGCATCTGTGATGGGAATTTAAACTAGCCCTCAAGCAATAGCAGCTGCCCTGAGCAAGCAAGAACCCCCCCCACCATTGGCCCCAAGACAATGATCACCCTGACTTTCACTGCCCACCTGCCCAGACCCGCCAGCCTTGGCCCCACGTTTTCTTCATATAAACCTGGACATATTTTCCACCCTTTGGAGATAGTCTGAGATGTTAGTCCACTATCTTCCAGGTGTCAGCCTCACTGAAATAAATCCCTTTCCTGTTTCACCACCGCTCATCTCTCTGCCTGTGGATTTTGTCAGCGACGAGTGGCCAAACCTGGTCTGTTTGGGATCCCCAGAGCCAGATGCTCATGAACCCCTGCGCCCCGGCTACAGGCTCATAGGATTGAACCCATTGGATCGGGTCATAGAATAGGTGTTTCTTGAATTGTGTAAGAAACTGACAAAGGATCTCGCCAAGTGGTTGAGCATTTTACACTCCCACCAGCAAAGTGTGAGAGTTTTAGTGGCTTTATATTTTTCCCAACATATGACATTGTGAACCCAATTAATTTTGGCTATTCTATTGGGCATGAGGTAATGTGCTGAATATTGATGATCATGGTGGACATTCCTGCGTTCTTTCAAGTGCTCAACATTTCCCCATTAAGTACAATGTAAGTTGGACATTTTGTGTAGATGCCCTTTATTCAACTGAGAAAGTCCCCTTCTAGTGCTAGCTGGCTGAATCATTTTTATCACAAATGGGTGTTGGATTTGTCGAGCGCTTCAACTACACTTATTTGTGAATGATATGTGTTGTTCTTTCTCTTTTATTCTATTAATAAAGAGAATTACATAAATCCATTTCCAAATATGAAGCCAACCTTATTTATATATCGCGGAATTCTATTTGCTAATATTTTGTTACGGATTTTTCTGTCTGTGTTTGATGAGGGAGCAGAATGCTAGCTGAGGACAAAGCATATGCTGACACCCTGCAGCCTCCCCCAACACCCCACTCCAGGGTGGGACATGTGTGATATTCTTCCAGGAAGCTCCCAGCTGTCTTTTTTTGTTTGTTTGTTTTTTAAAGATTTTATTTATTTATTTGACAGAGAGAGACACAGCGAGGGAGGGAACACAAGCAGAAGGCAGACACTCAACAACTGAGCCACCCAGGCACCCAGCTCCCAACTATCTTAATGTTATTGCTTTATTAGAGGGAAAAAAACAACCTTAACTTGACAATGGCAAGGCCTCCAGTATCCTGTGAGTCTTTAACATCTGAAAATCCTTTTGAAAACCTCCCTTTTCCTTACCTCCCAAGTATATAATCAGTTACCCCTCACAAGGCCTCACAAGGCCAGGGCAGCTGCTCTCTCTGCCCAGGGGTCTTGTCCCCATGCTTTAATAAAACCACCATTTTGTACCAAAGACATCACAAGAATTCTTTCCTGGTCATTGGCTCTAGACCCCACCCCACCGAACCTCCCCTATAGTCCAAAACCACATCAATGTGATTGCTTCTAGGCAATAGAACATGAGCAAAAGTGATAGGCCCAGCTCTCCAACCACCTCCCCTGTGAGATCCTCATGCTCTCTCCCCTTGTGCCAGTGGGAAGCAATCTTAGAAACCCTGTGTTGAAGATGGGGCAGCCCAGGTCCCTGTATCACAACCCAGAGGACAACTGCCTGTTGATCAGTCTTGAACAGGGAAAAGAATAAACATTGATCCTCTTGGGGTCTTTATGCATGTATTAGGTAACTAATAAACAGGATACGTGTGTTAAATGATGTAGGAAAGATGTTAGAGAGTTCGAAGCCAATGGCCGAGAAAGAATTCTTGAGACATCTTTGGTGCAAAATGGTGGTTTTATTAAAATTAAATTAATTTATTAAAAATATTATAATATTACATATTTTACATTTATTTATTATTTTCCTGAGGGCAGGAAAGGCTGCGGGGGTGGGGGGGGGGGGGGGGGGGGGGGGGGGGGGGGGTGGGGGGGGGCGGGAGGGGTCATGAGGAGTGGCCCATTAAGTTGGGAGAGGATTAGGGATAGTGTAAGTCTCTAAGGAATTTTGGAAGCAAGGTTTCCAGGACCTTGAGGGGCCTAGCTATTGTTGGGAAAAAGTCACTGATCACCGTCAAATAAAACCTTAGTCATGAGACCCTTCAGATGTGTATCAGTGGGTCATACGCTTGGGGGATGATTGCCAACACATATCTAGGAGATAGAGATAAAGAAAGTTTCCAAAGGAATTTTTATATGTTAAAAGTAGACTCACAGGATCCTGGGGGTCAGCCTAAGATTGCCTCTTGCCCTAGCAAAGTATCAACATCCAGGCAGCTGAGCGCCTCGAGGAATGTCACTCTGCCTGTTTCAAGGACTCGTCAGCCGGTTTTAGGTAGTAAGGAAATTGCATTTTTCTTTTGCCTTTGTTCCCCACTTCATTAAATACTAACAGCCGGGCCCCTGGGACCTGTGCTCCAGACAGACTGGAGTACTGGGACTGAAGTTAACCCTTGCCTGAAGACAACTAGACAAGCGGACAAAACACATGGAACAATGGCTCTCAAGACCCCGGGCTCAGGCAGGAAGGAGGGCAAAGCCCTCCTCCATTCCAGGTACTTTGAATCCTCTGGACAACATAGGGCACAGTTGTAAAGTAAGTACTGCTTCCTCCCAAGAGGCCCAGGTTTCCTCCACCCCCTCCCTCCCTTTGTCCCAGGCTTCCCTCCATCCCAACGCCCCCTCTTCCAGGCACAACGCGCCACCCCGGGAGGCAGGCCTTTCAGGTCACTCTTACCAGGTGGGTTCACCCTGTCTCTTCCCCCTGCCCCCAAACCCCTAGTTGGTGCCCCGACCGGACCATCTACCTCAAGCCACCTGAGGGCAGCGATCCATCAGCAGCTCGCTCCAGGGCATGGCCCAACCCCAACACGGGGGCCCCCTCGGTTGAATTTCGGGGATTTACTAAAATCTAGGATGGTGGGAATGAGGCAAGGACACAAGACCTCTAATACAAAAACAGCGCATGGAGAGTAAGCGTGGGGGACGCAGTTCAGAGACACCGCTGGGTGCAGCCCACGCACCCCCCACCCCGCTCCCCAGTCCTGGGGGAAAGCTTCCGTGGGGCGGCAGTGAGAAGGCCCAGACTCCCGGGACCGCCCGGGACTCAGCCTGTCCTCCTCCGTCAAGGGACGGAGTGCCTATAGCAGGGGCCACCCGCCCGCAGCCCACAGTGACAAGGAAGGCTCCCTATCACCGCCGCTGACACAGGAAACGGCCAAGGTTTCGGCCGGACCCTCCCGACTCCCGAACGGTTTACTCTTCCCACCGGGCAGAGGGAGGGGGACGTCGGGCCGTCCGGAGTCCGGAGTCCCGGCGGGGCCCTCCCTCAACCTCGCAATCCCAGAGCGGGCAGCCCCAGCGCCCCCCGCCCACCCGGAGGCGCCGGCATCTCGAGGCCGCGGCGTGGTTGCCTAGGAAACGCTCACGTGCCTCCTCGGGGCTTGGCGGGCCTCGTAGTCCGCTGGCGGCCTCGCCTGGGCCGCCCGCTCGGGGAGGGACCACAACTCCCAGCAGGCCGCGCGGTGGGGCGGGGCCGGGGGCGGGGCCTCTTCGGCCCGAGGCGCGGGGTCTCGGCGGTGGGAGGAGGAAGATGGCGTCGCCGAGGCTCGGAGCGGGGTCGCGCGGGCTCCCGCAGCCGCAGCTCCTGCTGCTGCTGCCGCTGCTGCTGCTCGGACCCTGGCCGGCGGCGGGCCACGGCGGCAAGTACTCGCGGGAGAAGAACGAGCCCGAGCTGCCGCCGAAGCGCGAGCCCGGCGGGGAGTTCCGCATGGAGAAGCTCAACCAGCTATGGGAGAAGGCCCAGCGGGTGAGCGGCTGCCAGGGCCTCCTGTGACCGCGGGGCGGGGCGGGGGGGGGGGGCATCCCCTGTCTTCTGGGGCCGCGGGGCTCCGGGGCGTCCTCTGTCTTCTGTGACCTCGGGGACCGTGGGGTCCCGGGGCGTCCCTTGTCTCCTGTGACCCGGGGGGGAGGTGCCGCGGGGCCGCGCGTCTTGTATCTCCAGGGTGATGGGGCCTGGGTCTTCTGTCTCGGGGTCACAGCCCAGGCTGGTGCTGTGATCCCTGCCTTGGTATGCAGATGCCACGGTTAGGGGCGGGGGTCCTTCCGGTCTTAGGGACCCGACCCGGGGTCCTGGGAGCTGCCGCTGCATTATGCCCCTTGGTGGCTTGACTTTGTGTGAGATTATCCGGTTGCTGTTTGGTAGAAGTGGTTAGGAGAGCTGTAGGCTGGGGACGGCAGCCGGGGCTACTTCTGCCTGGTCCTGTGGGTCTTGTGACATCTTGCAGTGTCGTAAGACTGCCGAGCAGGGGACAGGGGCGGGGGAGGGGCGGAGGGGACGCAAGGGCTGTCCTTAGAGCTTTGGGGACTGAGTGAAGCCGTCGCAGGACTTCTCAGTGGGTGCGCGCTGATCGCCTCTGGCCGCTGTTGCCCTGCTCAGGGTTGCCTTGTGTTCTGGTGTCCGGTGGGGGACGCAGGACGGGGCTGGGGGACACATCCTGAGCAGGCTCGCAGCACCGGGGTGCACAGCTCTCACACACCCGGTTCTGTGGGCCCCAAGCCCCTGTCGGTTCTTACCCTGACCTTGTGATTAGAATGTGTTGCAGTGTTGTCCTTGGACGTGGGAGGGCCAGAAGAGGAGGGGAGATGGTGTTTCCTGTGTTCTCTGTCCACCGCATTCCTCTGCTCCAGGTGGGACTTAGGAAGGGCAGGTCGGGGCCCCTGTCCTGTTCTGTCCTTGGCGCTGCTTCCCCGTGTGCCAGTAAGACTGCTCCCACGTGGATGGCTCAGCCTCACGGTCTCCCAGGGGCTCTCTAGTGTCCACATGGGGGCAGGCCTCCCCGAACTGTGCTCTGCACACAGTCACTCTGCCCAGTGCAGAATCGCGGCTGGAGGCAGAGGCTTTGGACCCTGGTTCCCGGGGACTGTTTTACCACTTTACTGAGATACGATTGACATAGAAAAACTGTACATATTTAATGCATTCATCTTGGTGAGTTTGAAGTGAAGCATCCACCTGTGAAACCATCCATACCCAGTGTGCTGTCAACATAGCCCTTGTTTCTGATACGTGGTTTCTTCCTGCGTGTTTGCTTGTGTCCATTATTGATGATTTACGTGACTGTTTAATACTGAACAGATTCTGTTCTGTATTTGATTTCTACTAACTAGTTCTTTTCGTGTGAGGCATTAACGTTTAACTTGAAGTTAAAGAGAGTGAAGAAATCCAGAGAGGGAGTGCCAAGTGTTTGCCCGGGAGCTGTGTCTTTGCTTCCTTTTCGATGGCATACAACGGCTGCTGTGTCCGGCCGCCACAGGTGGCTGGCATCCCCCGCGCTGGACTCACCGGCCTCTGCATTTCAGAGGAAGGACTGATTTTTGTGCAATGCAGCGTGTAATTCAGACCCCCAGGGGCTTCAGACCTGAGAAGCAGTGACTCAGGGGCTGCAACGGTAACAGGTGGGCACCAGAGTCTGCAGCTCATGGGCTCCTGGCTGGACGCTGGCACGTTGACTACCCCCAGGGCCCTGGGGAAGTGGACAGATAAGAAAGTAAGAGGTGAGTGGGGACCTTTGTGAGGTCCTCAGATCTGTCCCCCGATGGTAGAACTAGCTGGCAGTCAGAGAACACTTAGGTCCTCTCCCCCACGCGGTCCCCAAGAGGGAACCGGGAGCCGATGCAGTGTCACACTAACCACAGAGGGCAGAGCCGCGAGCTGGGCCCTCCCTGTCCTTGGCTGTGGCTCTTGATGCAGACGGGCCGCAAGCTGACAGAGGAGAGACCCTGTGGATGCCTGGGCTTAAGTGTTGTGTGTCCCTGGCATCCTGGGCGGACTGCCGGTCTGCCCTTCCCAACTCCTCGTCCCCCAGTGCCCTATCTGCCCTTCCTGGGAAATCAGCATGCCCCAAACCACTGTCCAGCTCCTCCGCCCTGGGGAGTCCACAGGTCAGGTGAGGCTGCAGCCCCAGCCTCCCCAGAGTCCTGGTAATGCCCACAGGGGGCCTCCAGGTGACAGTGGGGCCTAGAATGGAGCTTAGGAGAGCAGGTGGGACTATGTCAGCCTGGGTGCCATTGAGGAGCCTAAGGCGTCCAGGTGGGGGCATGCAAGAGGCTTTGAAAGGAAGGATTTGGGGCTCGAGAGAGGTAGTAGGAGCTGGGATACTGTGGAGACAAACGCCTGCCCCAGGAGAGCCAGAGAGCCAGCAAGGGAGGGGCAGACCCATGGAGCAGGATCGAAGAAGCTTCTAGAGAATTAAAACAGTTTCCTGCCCTAGGCCCTGCCACTCATTCGGTGCTATCTTTTTACTCCTGAGGAACTTCCCCTGACTAGTTTTCAAGCTGGTAAAGGATGGGGCCCAGATTTTCTGGGCATCTCCTGAGAGGCCTAGCCGAAGCTGGTCAGGGTCACCACGATGCCCCTTTTAGCCTAAAAAGCACATTGGCCGCAGTCTCCCCACCCTGCGTGGTTGGCAGGGGGCTGCTCAATCTTGTAGCTTGTTCAGCAGCCCACCACAGTATTGCTGGGCGCCCGGGGAGCCCCGGCAGGTGCAGCCACATGAAGACTGGTGGAATGTTCTGGTCCAGGGGACCAGCTTGAAGCACATCTGTCCCGTTGGTCTGGGCTCAGCTGACACCAGTCAGTGGGAAAGGCGGGAGCAGGGACCCAGTCTCCTCTCGGCCTCCCTGGGCCTCGGGCTGGCTCCCAGAGCTCGGGCCACCTACCGCAGGCGCAGGTCTCGTTCTGGCCTGAAGCCGAGGCCCCTCCCCACCTCTTCGTGGGCTGGGTCAGGGGGCAGAGACGCCGCACTTAGAGCCTCTTGTCATTGTGTCATTAGCGAGTCTCTTGCCGATGAGGGCATTGTCAGGCAGGTTCACTGGTTTGATCTTTTCTTAACGTGGAAGTTTGTCATGTAGTCCGCCATCCTCCAGTCGTCGTGGTTTGTTTTTTACCATACTTACACGGTGCAGGAGAAAGTAATGGATTCCCCCCATGCTCAGCGCTCGTACCCCTCCGTCATCACACCCCGATACCCGGGGCCCCACGAATGTCCCTGGGGCGTCTTGGTGCAGCAGCCGGCCCTGTGGCCACAGGTGGCCTCGGCGAGAGGACCTGGCAGCCCGTGCTCAGGCCGCTGCTGGCTGGCAGCGCCTCACGGACGTGGCGTTTCTAGATCATGCCCTGCCGTGGACCTCTTAGAGCGAGAGGCTGGAGAGCAGGCTCCCCGTAACCCTGCAGTGTGCCAGTCCCCTGAGGGTCTTGCCCGGGAACACGTGTGGGATGTTGCCTGGCCAGGACCCTGCGTCCCCCTGCCCACCCATGGTGTCTCCTGGTCGCCCCTCTCGGGGTTGCTGTCTCCTGGCGATGCTGTTGGTTTGTCTTGGGGCTGGTTGTCAGCCTCCTCTGCTCTCGTTCCGTAGCTGCAGCTTTCTCCCGTGAAACTGTCCGAGCTCCATGCGGATCTGAAGATGCAGGAAAGGGATGAATTCGCCTGGAAGAAGCTGAAGGCCGAGGGTCTCGACGAAGATGGAGAGAAGCAGGCCAAAGTCACGCGCAGCCTCAGTGGTATCTTTTTCTATTGAGCGCGGAGGGGGGCCGCGGTGGGGAGCGGGAGGGGAGCGGGGCTGCCCTGCTGCAGCCTGTGCGGTGGCTCACCTCCGAGGAGCAATCAGCCGCAGCCACGGCTGCTGGGCTGTTTTGCGAGGCTCTTGGCCGACTATGGGGAGAGTCAGGACGGGTGCTGGGTGCAGTAAGGCACAGCAGCTGAGGGCCCTGCGGTGACTTGGCCCAGGAGGGAGTCCGGGGCCACCCCGTCTCCCGAGGGCACCTGGAAGAGACCCTAGGGATGTTCCCAGGGTCAGGAAGTTACAGGGAAGCGGATTTCAGATCATCTGTAATGGAAATAACTTTCTAACAGAGTGAAATGTGGTGAGATGGGAAGTAGTGAGCTGCTTGTTATTGTGGGTATTCAAGACAGAGCACCCGTCTGCCCGGCCGCCCATTATGCAAAACACATGCGTCCTTAGGACGGGGTCCTCGGGCGCCCCTTTTCCACCACCCTCCTGTGGCACACGTCAGGCACGGGGAAGGACTCCGAGCTCACTGCCCGGGCACCCCCGTGCACTCCACCTCAGCTGCGTCTTGGGGGGCCGCTCCCGCGTGGACGGGTCTTGCTGTCATCCTGTAGTGAAGAGTGGAGAGTAGAAGTCACGTCCCCATCCCACCTGCTGGCACCCTGGCCTGCCACCTGCCCCGGCACGCGGGCACATCCTCGCCAATATGAGCCTGCTGTAGCTCCCCACAGAGCCCAGCATCGGGTCTTGAGTAGCCACGGCTCAGTGGCCACAGGTGTGGCTGGACCCAGAGTCCGCCCTGCAGCCCAGCCACCGTCCCACATGCTCATGGGGCCAGACACCGGCTGCCTCGAACATGGCACCCCGTGGAGTGCACGTTGTCTGTGGTCACGGGAGTCCCTTCCTGAGACGAAATGCTGTACGTCCACTCAGGCCTCTTTGAGGCACTTGTCCCTAGTCACAGACAGGTGACAGAGGATCAGAGAGGGTGAGTGGCTTGTCCATAGTCACCACTTGAGCACAGCAGGGTTTGAATCCAGGCTTTTCTGACTCAGCTGGTGACGTCTCCCCAGCTCCCCTGCATCCCTTACCTACAGACCTCATGAGACACCTACGTGTTGTTCAGGTCACATTGTGTATCTGCTTCTGGGGTGAGGACATAGGTCTACTGCTGTTTCATATGGCCTCATTCTGGAATATGACGAGACACATGCAAAACAGGACGAGATAGCAGAAGGGTCAGGTGGACAGAGATGCGGGACCATTGCACCCAGCTGGAATGTTTGGGGGCCACTCCAAAGGGCCAGGACAGGAGCCTGACCTAGAGTTACCCCCGAGAAAAGAAGGCTCTGGAGGGACCCAGAATCCTTTGTATGTCCTTCTTTCTGGAAGGAACCGGCCCCCAGTGGATGGTGCGGGGCCAAGACTGGGGAGCATGAGGGCATAGAGAGGTCAGCCAGCTCTCGTCTCCCTCCCTGGGGCACACCCTCCCTGAACTCCCACTGCCAGCCCATATCCTCCTGGGCATGGCTTCCGGCCCAGTGTAGGAGTCCGGGTTCCGAGTGGAGCCATCTGTTTTCTGCTTGGGTGGTGTGGGCTTCCTGGGTGCCAGGGTGACACGGCAGAAGACTCCAGAGACTGGGAACTGGAGTGCCACAGCAGACCCTCTTGAGCGTTTGTCCCTCAGCGGGCAGCTGGCTGTCTCCTGGATGTGGCCTGTGCGCCCCCACGCCCCTCAGCCCCCTCCCACCCCAGGACCATTGGCAAGGCCGAGCCACACCGAGGGGACCACAGCGTGTGGGGTCAGACCAGGATGGAGACATGAAAGGGAGGGCCCAGGTGTAACTAGGTGTGCCCTAGGCTCGGCGGCAGGGCGGCCCCCCCGGCTGCGCACCAGCACCGTGGGAGACAAACCACATCGGGGCCCCCTTGTCCGGGCCAGTTTTGATGCAGAAGCCTCTGTCTCAGGATGCGTCTGCTCTGCTGCCCAGGCCGGTCACCCTCACCCTGTCCACCATGGTGTCCCCCAAGCGCACGCCCAGGAAGTGTCGGGCCCAGTGTCCTCAGCGAGCCTAGAAGAGGCTGGGCTTGCAGCTCTGGGGGGGCTTCTCCTAGCTGGAGTGTTTGTTTCTGGCTCCAGTTCATGCTGAACCCAGACGGCTGGAATCCAGAGCCTTCTGCCTTCCAGGCTGGTGAACGCACCCTGAGACGAGTGTGACGTGCCCTCTGAGGGCGTCCGGTGCAGCCGCAGGCTTGGAAGGCTGGGGCCAGGCAAAGCCTGATGAGTTAGTTATCTCTCCACCCCTCTTGCTGCTCCTCCCCGGGCTCATACCCCGCCCCCGCCGGACTGGGACTGTTCGTGTGTCTGGAGTGCAGAGCCTGGGGGTCCCAGCAGGCAGTGGCCGGGACTGGAGTAACACCTCCTGTGTCCCTCCTAGTGATCCTGGCCAAGTACGGCCTGGACGGGAGGAAGGACGCCCGGGCCGTGAGCAGCAACTCTCTCAGTGACCCCGTCGAGGAGGACAGCCTGGAGGACCCCAGGCTGGAAAAACTGTGGCACAAGGTACTCCCCAGTGCTTCCCTTGAGCCCCAAAATGTGCCCCCTAGCGTTGAGAGTTCAGGGGGGCTGCTAGGGGCTGCTTCTGCGTAGGAGCCTATTTCCAGAGGGTCTCGGGGGGCAGAGCTTTCCTCTTGGAACCACGAGGCTGTTTTTCTGTGGTCGTGGTCCCTCCCATGAGGCTTCCCTGCCTTCCCTGCTTTCTCTGCCCTCTCGGAGAAGGAATTCTGTGTGGCGTGGAGCGCTTAGAGCTCCGAATGACCAGAATGGGCTGGACGATCTGTAAACAGCCAGGCTAGTGGTGGCCCGTGTGTTGTACGGTGTCCACTTAGTTTTGGGTCAGAGCCTGTGTGCTGTCTGGTTCAGAAAGGTGTGCTCAAGAGTGCAGGGTGGGTGTGTGGGGGCTGGGCTCACAGCATCTCATCTCCTGTGCGGTGCAAACCTCAGGTGGATGCAGGCAGGCTGTGGGACCAGGTGGTGGCTTGAGCTGGCGGCAGCGTCACTCACTCCACAGCCCATAATCCCCCAGAACCACACTGAGTGGGCCCGAGAACCAGAATTCTCGCACCAGCCCATCGTCCTTCGTCCAAGGGGTGGGGCTGGAGCAGGAGGGAGGGCGGGTCCACTGTGGAGGGGACCTGTGGCCAACAGACTGAGCCCCGGACCTCCGTCCTTTGTGAGTCAGCACATGGCCCCGCAGGGCAGGTGGATGACCACGTGGTGACTGGCTTGAGGTCCCTCCCGGGAGGGGACACTGCCCCGCCCAGTTGGGGGGGATCGTGCTGTTCCCACACTTTGATGGCTGTCACCTCTCCGTGGAGCCCGGCCGCAGGTCCTGCTACGGCCCCTAGTTAAAGGGTCATCAAGACGACAGTGCACTGAGCGTTTCCTGCAGGAGCGAGGGTCCTGCCTGATCGAGGGGGTGCTCAGCAGCGGCTCCCGTGGAGTTGCGGCAAGTGGCCTGGAGGGGGTCACCCTGGGGTGTGGGCAGGCTCGCAGTGTGTTCACTCCTCCCAGGCGAAGACCTCGGGGAAGTTCTCCAGCGAGGAGCTGGACAAACTGCGGCGAGAGTTTCAGCACCACAAGGAGAAAGTGCGCGAGTACAACGTCCTGCTGGAGACACTGAGCAGGACCGAAGGTGCCCCCGCCCCGCCCTCCTGCAGGTGGCCCAGGGGTGGGGGGGGTGCCCTCCCTCCGTGTCCACCCAGTTTCTGATTGGGACTCCCCTGTGGGGGGCTCATGGGGGCGCCTCTCTCAACACGAGCGTGCTGGTCAGATGCTGTGACGGACACGGATGCCACCGCAACCCGTGGTCTTGCCCTCAGGAAGTCAGCAAACCGGGAGGTGGGGTGGAGGGTCACCGGGGTCGGCCCGGGGCGTTTCCGCTCCAGCAGGGGGGTCTCTGGCGGCAGCTCACGGCGCCTGTTTGGCACAGAAATCCAGGAGAACGTCATCAGCCCCTTTGATGTGAGCCGCGTCAAGGAGGACGTGCTACACAGCAAGCATGCAGAGCTCAAGGACCGGCTGCGGGGCATCAACCAGGGCTATGACCGCCTGCGCCAAGTCAGCCACCAGGGCTATGGCGCCGAGGCCGGTGAGCACCCTGCGTTCAGGCATCACAGCTGTGTGTCCCACGCCATCCCGTGGGGAGGTCCAGGCCCCCCGTGGCGGGCCGCTGTCTGCTCCGCTCCCACCCCGGGCCCCGTGCTAGAGCCCGTGTTCAGGAGCTCTCTCTGCCAGGCTGCCCTCTCTCTCTGGCTTCTTACCCATTCACCTGTTCTTATGAGCTTACGGAGCATGGATGCGGCAGATGCTTCTGTGCCTGGGGATGCAGCAGGTCAGGAGACACGGTGCTGCGGCTGCCCGCTGCGCTGCTGCCCCTCCCCACCCGAACCACCCCCTTCCAGGAGCCACACCCAGCCAGCTCCTCAGTTTCTCCCGTGGTCTGCCGAGTCCTTCCGGAACACTCTCCACGAGCCCCTGGAGGGCCCTGGGCGGGAAAGGCTAAGCTGAGAGAGGAGGTGTTGGAGCTGGGAGCTAGCGGCATGCCCATGGGTGGGCAGCTCCGACCAGCATGCTCCCACTCTCCTGCAGGGACGGAGAGGTGGGTGGCCCAGGTGGGCACCCGTCACCGCGTCCACTCAGGAGTGCTGGCTCAGGTCAAGGGGTCCTTTCTGTGTGGTCGGTTTTGCTCTGGAGCCACAAGGACGGGCAGTGGCCTAAGCTTCACCCAGAACTGTGGTAGATTGGCGGTCCTGGCCCAGAGCCCCAAGGAACCCTGCCGTCCCCTGACTCCCACCACCCCTCCCCCACCAAGGTGGCCCTGCAGTGGGCCCCTCCCTCTCAGAGGTGCGGGCCAATGTTGGTGGGTACCGTGGGCCGGTGAGCGTGTCGCCGAGGCCAGGTTCAGCGGTGCCCTGAGCCACAGACTGAACGTGCGCGAGAACAACGCTCGGTTTGCTTCCGACACCCAGATGCGTGCGGGCGAGCGCACAGCACATCCCCGTGTGTGTGTCCGGACGCTCACACTCTCGGTGTCGGCAGGGCCCCTGGGCTTCACGGGATGCCGCCACACAGTCACCGGCACTGCTTTTGCTTTTCTGCCAGAGTTCGAGGACCCCGAGTGATCGATCTGTGGGACTTGGCCAAGTCGTCCAACTTCACTGAGAAGGAGCTGGAGTCCTTCCGGGTAAGGAAGGGGCTGGGTGACGCCGGCTCACGTTATTTGGCAACATCTCTTCCGTTGAACTTCGTACTAATGTGGGAAAGACTCTGGACCACAGTGTGAGTGGCAGATCAGCGTGTTCACGGGCCTTTTTCCTTGCACCCTACATCCCTCTGCTGTGCTGGCCGGTGGCTGTGGGGGACTGCCGTGCTCGCGTCTCTGTGGACGGGGCTGGCCTCCGGTGAAGGGAGGGTCTGGCTCCAGGGGCGTCTGCTCAGCTTCGGATGTGCGGGGTGTGAGGACGGAGGGCTGGTGCAGAAGCACGCGGGTCGAGAACAGCAGACCCCCGTGGGGCTCTGGCAGCAGGCCTGGAGGGGAGGGCCTCTGAGTTGCCAGAGTGTTGCCTCATGGGGGTCGTGCTGTAACCGGGCTGCTGCAGGCCAGTGGGTCAGGGATCAGAAGGGTGTGGGCGGATGGCTGCCGTCGGCTAAGACGGGAGCCCGGCATGGGGGCTCCAGCTGGGGCCTGTGGAGCGAGAGGTCATTCTGGCATGTGGGTCCCAGAGGCCACCGCGGAGCTCACGCGCCGTGTTTGGGCCCACGGTCACGGGGGCAGGGAGGGTGGAAAGGGGGACAGCCCGTGTGGTGGAGGGACGGGGCCTCTGAGGAGTCACCGGCAGGCGGGAGAAGCGGGGCCGCAGGGCAGGAGACAGCGGCAGGGACAGCAGTGGGCGTCCAGCAGAGGCCCCTGTATCAGCATCTGTCTGGAGCGCAGCCCAGTGCGGAGGGATGCGTGTTGTCGGCCCTCGTGGCCCCTGGGCAGGCCACTCAGCCCTGCTCTGGAGGTCTGGGGTGGGGTCACAGCTCAGCCGAGACCGGGATGCGGGGGCCCGGCCGGCGGGACTGACCCGAGAACACCGTGCAGGCAGGAGGGGCGGGAAGGGCAGTGCCGCAGAGCCTCCCCGAGGTGGTGGCTGCTGCAGGTATGACAGGAGGCCGTGGGGACAGGGGAGAGGACAGTGCAGTGCGGCTGTGGCTGAGGCCCCAGCCCAGGTGTCAGGCTGGATGTGGGCTCAGGGGGAAAGGGAAGCAGGTTCACCGAGGGGCGGGGGAGGGGCAGGCCGGGTGCCAGGCGTGGAGCCGTCCTGTTGTGGCGGAATCTCTGGCGGGTAGGGGTGCGCTCCTTCCACGTGCGCTGCTGCACGATCGGGGGCAGCAGGGATGGCGCCCTGGAGCTGTCCTGGACGGGTCGCACGGTGAGGGGCTCGGGGTGTGCGCCCTCCGAGGAGGTAGCGCCCTGCCTCCGCGTTGGGCCCTGTCGCCCAGCCCCAGGTGTGCGGTGGCCACCCGTGTCCTGAGGGGGTGGGGAGGTTTGCTGGGGACCCCAGAGTGGCACAAAGAGTCCGTTGGGGGACGTTCAGTTGTTGAAACGTTATTCTAGGAGGAGCTTAAGCACTTTGAAGCCAAAATTGAAAAACACAACCACTACCAGAAGCAGCTGGAAATCTCTCACCAGAAACTGAAACATGTGGAGAGCTTCGGGGACCGAGAGCACGTGAGCCGGAACAAGGAGAAGTACGCCGTGCTGGAGGAGAAGACCAAGGAGCTGGGCTACAAGGTGCGCGCAGCCCCGCGATGTCCCCCGGCCCCGCGGGTGCGCCGGTCCCTCCTCTGCGGACGGCAGGTGGCGCCTGGTCCGCTCCCACAGGGGCTGGGCCATCCCCTCCGGGCCTGTTCAGAGCTGTGGGACCTATGCCCCCAGCACGTGCCCTCAGCCCAGTGGCCCGGCACCGGGTGGGCATGTGAGGCAGTGGCTGTGGCGTGTCCGCGTGCGCACAGGAGGACGGTCCCGAGAATCCCGTGTGGTGTGCGTGGAGGCCACGTTTGCCCTCGTGGGAATGCAGACCGTCCCAGAGCGGCGGCAGGGGGCTGAGCAGAATGGGGTCACTCCGGGGCTGGTCAGGTCGTTCGCGGTGACCCACAAATCAGGTGCCCATACAGGCACAGAAGTCGGGCTCTTCGTGCAGAAGAGGTTCGGGGTCGGACCATGCTGGGGGAAAGAAGCGGTGGAGCAGCATGGACGCTGTGAGGGGCTGGCGGTAGGGGCGGAAGGACACACAGAACAATCTGGAAACAGATGAGACGGGTCCCTCTCTAGAGGGAGCAAGGGAGGAGGGACCCTCTTGTGTGTCTGATTCTGGAGCCACAGGGATGGGCTAGCCATTCAAACACATAAATCTAAAGTGACACGAGGCCGAAGTGCCTCAGAGGAGGGGTGTGTGGGTCCGTGCCTGTCTAGCCAGCCTGTCGGGGAGAAGGCAAGCACCCCGCGCGGGAGGTCAGCTCCAGAGTGACGCTGCGGGGTGGGAACTTGCAGAGGGGAGTCCGGCTGTGCCGGAGAAGGGGCAGGCGTGGGGTGCTCTCTGCCTCACTGCTGTGGCAGGAGCGCGTGTGGAGTGGACGCCGGGCTCCGTCGGCGGCGGGGGCCAGCCAGGTGGCATCTCTGTTCCCCGCCTTTGCGGAAACGGCCCTGTGTCCTCTGCCCCCCGCGGTTGGTTTTTAGCAGGCGCTGATGTTCTAGTTGGTGTGGAGCTACTTGTGTGATTGATTCCTGACTGTTTCCTGGTGGCAGACATGCAAATGAGAAAAGCGAGGAGCTCAGGAGTTTTCCTCCTAAGACCGTGTGTATCGTGATGTTGGGCAGATGGCGGCTGGGTTGACACTGTGCCCTTTTTTCAGGTGAAGAAGCATTTACAGGATCTGTCGGGCCGCATCTCCAGAGCTCGCCACAACGAACTCTGAGGCCGCAGGAGCCCGCCGGAAAAAGCAAGAAGAAGCCGGGCGCCAGCGGTCCGCCTCAGCACGGGCCCGGGGGCTTGGGGCAGCGCTGGGCAGGAACAGGACCTTGGGGGAGGTGTGGCAGGGACTAGCCGGGCATCCTGCATGCGGAAGAACTGCTCCGATCCCCCGGGTGCCCGATGAGCAGTGCCTCAGACTCGCGTGAATCTGCCGCTGCAATACTGTGTCTTCTAAAAACACGTCATACGGTCTAAATCGTCAGTGATCTGACCTGTCACTCGGTGGTCTCTCTGCGTCTGCATCTTGCTCGTCTTCCACCCCCGCACCCCACTCCCTGTGTTCTCTGCTGCGTGACACGGGGGGGGGGGGGGGCCGAGGGCCTCCCAGGGCCACAGTCCCCCTGGTTTGACCCGCGAGAGTGGGGTGGAGGTGAACTTCGGGGGCAGGGGTGACCTCTGGCACAGGCCTGGGGCGGGCTCACAGCGGCCCCACTGGTGTCTCCCTGCGAGCCTCTGAGGTTGGGCCTGGGGAGAGCCCCATGGGCCCGGGGGTCTCCGTGGCTGATTGTCTCGCTGAGGTTTGACAGCTCCACGGGCACCCTTCTCTGACTTCACCACAGGCGGTCCATGTTTGGGTCCAGGTTCGTTTGAACCTGGAAGAGGCTTGACCCCAGCGCTGCACTCGGCATCGACCACGTCCCGGCCTCGGCTGGCATGTTGGGATCCACCAGACAGCTTTCCCATGAGCCATTATTCTGAGAAGAATCAAGTCCAAGGGGGGTTGTCCTAGGACTTCGTGTGTCAGGATGCACTGAAACCAAGCAGGGAGGTGGCCCCCCTCCTCCCTGGGCCACTGGGCATGGGTGGGCCTTCCTGCCGTGCTCCGGAGGCCTCCAGGTCATGCCTGCCACTGACCGGGTGGCTGGTGTGTCCCTCGCAGCAGGCCCTGGTGTGCACGGCTGTGGCCTGGCCTGACGGGCAGGGCAGGGTGACGACTGCTTGGGTGGAGGCCGAGGACCAGAGAAGGGCTTGTTGCCCGGCTTCCGCAGAGCTGCCTGGGGGGCTCCGAGCTCCAGGGCATACACTCATGTTCTGAGTGCCCCTGTGTGAGGTGCAAGGCCTGGGAGGAGGTCAGGCCCAGGACAGGGAGGCAAACAGAAGCGGACATTTGACTCAGTGTACCATCTGAGGAACCGACAACTAGAGGGGGCTCTTGGCCTTCATACATGCCAGAGAACCAGATGGGTCTTCATGATTTGTCATTGCCTCTGCCACCAGAGGCAGCAGGTACTGTGGCAGCCCCCAAGCCAGGGGCCAGTGGCCATACTGCTTGTAGATTCTGATTGCTGTGAAGGAAAACACGGATTCATAAAAGGGCACAAGATGCCTACGGCTCAGTGAGTCCTCCCGAGCGAGTACTCTGGAGCCCACCCCCAGGTCAACAAGTAGAGGTTACCCAGATCCTAGGATACCCCCACGCTCCCCTCTCCTATAGCTGACCACTCGGCTTGTGTCCCCCCAAATTCATATACTGGAACCCAGTTCCCATGGTGAGAGTGTCAGCATTGGGACCTTCAGGTAATCAGATCATGAGAAAGGAGCCCTCAGATAGGATCGGCGTCCTAAGAAAAGGCCCCAGAAAGCTCCCTGGCCCGCAAGTGGGAGCACTCTGCAGCAAGTCCATGTCTGCGTACCAGGAAGCAGGCCCCCCCTCAGCCCGAATCTGCGGGCACAGTGATTGCTTCCGGCCTCTCGACTGGAGAAAAATGCCTGATGTTCCAGCCCCCCAGTCCGTCTGAACTATTAATGCCACGTCAACGGACCCTGACAGACCCACGTTCTTGATGAGGTCAGGTTGGATTTCCCTGTTTCAGGAAACTACAGCACGCGGTGGGTGTGTAGGGGTGGGGCATCTGCCTCTAGTCCCTTCACTGGTGAGATTCAGCCACGTTGTCTAGGGGACCCGTGCGCCTCTTCAGTGCCGGGCGCCGTCCCACCGGATGAAGGTACGACGTTTAGAGCTGTACCCGACGTTGCGTGAGAACACGGCTGAGAGTGCCGTGGTGAAGGGTCCTGTGTGTGCGCGCTCGGCGCGCGCGCTCGGCTCCCAGGAGTCACGGAGACAGTCCTAGGAACGCGCGTTCATTCCGACAGGATGGTCCCGACTGGTTTTGTGGAGGGCCTGCGTCTGCCGCCGGCCCGCAGGACGGCATGAGGGCCCTCAGTCTTCGGTCTGCAGTCATCGATGTTCCGGCTGCGTGTTCGCGGTCTCCAGTCGTGGAGTTGCTGGTCTCCCAGGTTCGGGGCGACTGAGCGGTGAGGAGGGAGCGCTCACTGAAGCACGGGTGCACGGTGTCGTGCTCCGTGTGTGCTGACGGCCATGGGCGCCCGAATGGCTGTCCACCCGCCCGGCAGCTGCCCGCCGGCTTTTCTCACCACAGCTCACTTGCGCCTGTCCATGCATTTCACACACAAGGGATCGGACCATGAGGATGTGTTCGTGTGTCTGGCATTTTCCACTCGGCCGTCTGTGTGCCTCGTCCAGCCGTGCCGTGCACTTGAGACGGACTCCGTTCGTTGCTGAAGGGCGTCCTCGGGCCTGGATGTCTCCTACGGTGAATCCTGGTTCCCGACCAATGCCCACTTGTTTCCTTATGTTCTGGCACCATTTCTCGTACAGAAATATTCCTCCGTTACTTGGTTCGGTGCCTTTGTCAAAACTCAAGTGAGCGTACAGGTGTGGCTCTGTATAGTCTGCATCCTCTACCCCGAAGGTAGTTTTATCTAGTCTACACCTGCTGTCTTGATTACAGTAGCTTTATAATAAAGGTTGGAATCGGGTGGTATGCATCTTCCTCCTCTTTTTAAAGATTCATTACGGGCGTTTTGCATTTCCATATACATCTTAGAATCAGCTTCTTGTTTTTTATAAAAAAACGACTGTTTTGACAGGGATCACCTCAAATATGTAGCTCACTTTGGGGAGAATCTACATCTTAGTATCGAGTCCTGTGAGCCTGTCTCATCTGACCCGTTTATGTAGCCCATCTTGCATCTCTCTGTACACAGACCCTGCATGTCTCCACGAGGTTTATTCCTAGGTGTTTGATATTTTATGCTATTGTCACTAGTATGTTCATTTCATCGTGCACTTGCTTTCATATGCTGACCTTATGTCCGGTGGCCCAGGCCCCGGCACATCCGCACACCGAGTCCCCCGTCAGACTGCAGTCTCGCTTCTCCCTCGGGTGCTGTGACCTCTCCATGCACACTGGCCGGCTTGTCCAGCCCAGTGTTGAGCAGCAGGGGCAGAGGGGGACGTCCCTCTCTTCCAATCTCCACGGAACACATTCAGTCTTCCAGTTAAGTGTCACATGAGCTATGATGGAGTTTTATGGATGCTTTTATAGATTGCAGGGGGTCTATCCCAGCTTGCTAGGAGTTTTCTGTGAATGAGTATTGAAAGTTGTCAAGTGCTTTTCGTGCATCTCTTGAGATGATTGTAAAGGTTTGCTTCTTGACTGAGTTACTGTGGTGAACCTCGCTGATTTCCAAATGCTAAAATAACCTGCATTCCCGGGTGGACCCCACTGGCCACGAAGACGGTCCGTCCTCTGCGCAGCTGGATTAGCTTTGCTGATGCTTGCCTAAGGACGTTTGTTTATACCCCTCTGAGGGACACTGGCCCGTGGTTCTGGTTGTCACATGTAGTCTGTCCCGTTTGGTATCACATTGGACTGAGATGAGCTGGAAGTGCCCCTTGCGAGGCTCTGCTGCAGTGTGTGTGGGCTTGGCCTTCTTCCTTAATGTGCAGCAGCCCTCGTGGGTGGACCACCTAGGCCGGAAGTGCTCCTCATGCTAGAGTTTTGTCAGTTTTTAAAACTAGATACAAGGCTGTTTGGATTTTCTAATACTTCTTGTGTCTTTTTTTTTTTAAGATTTTATTTTTTTATTTGACAGAGAGAGAGAGACATAGCAAGAGAGGGAACACAAGCAGGGGGAGAGGGAAAGGGAGAAGCAGGCTTCCCGCCAAGCAGGGAGCCTGATGCGGGGCTCAGTCCCAGGACCCCGGGATCATGACCTGAACCGAAGGCAGACGCTTAAGGACTGAGCCACCCAGGCACCCCTGTTGTGTCTTTATATGTTTGTCAAGGAATGATATCTGAGTTGTTAAAACAATTGGTGTAAAGTTGTTCCCTTCTTAATGTCTGTCGGATCTGTGGTGATGCCCCCTTTTTGTTCCTGGTGTCGGTAACTGCTGTTCCCCTTTGCCCCCCAGTCAGTCTAGCTTAGGCTCTGTCGAGTTTTAGAACTTTTCCCCCAGAACCAGCTTCAGCTTCACTGATTTCCCTCTGTTGTTTGCTAGTTTTCTTTCATTGGCTTTTACTCTCTGTTTCCTTTCTTGTCTCATTTCTGTTGAATTTGCTGCCTCTCTGCCAGCTTCTCACCACAGAAGCTCAGGTCCCTGATAAAGAACACAGACAGATGGACTACACAGTCAACAAGCACGGTCTGCTCATGCCCTTTAGAGAAAACATGTTCTTAATACATACGGAACATTTTAAAAGCTGACTGGCCCAGGGCACAAAGCAAATTGCAGTAACTCAGCAGCAAGGTTAGATGATACAGATCACATTCTTTAACCCTATCGCAACCAAGGAGGGACTCGGTAATGAAAAGACAATTAAAATAAGTATATTCAGGAACTTTAGGGGCACCTGGGTGGCTCAGTCCGTTAAGTGTCTCCCTTCAGCTCAGGTCATGATCCTGGGCTCCTCACTCAGTGGAGGGTCTGCTGCTCCCTCTGCTTCTCCCTCTGCCCCTCCCCCAGCTCGTGCTCTCTTTCACTCACTCTCTCTTTCAAATAAATGGGAGTCTTTTTTTTTTTAAAAAGTATATTCAAGAACTTTAAAAATACACAGGAACCAAAGAAGAAATGGCATTAGAAGTTAGAAAATACTTTTAATTGAATGCTAGTAGAAACACTACACACCAAACTTGGGGGCCGTGGTCAGGGGGAGCTTCTGGGGGAAATGTGCAACCGCAGATGCACTCGACAGGAAAGAACAAGGGGGTTTCCGACTCCAGGGATTAACTCACTGAAAGGAGCCCCTGCACTGGGGATTACACCTCTCTCCTGAGGAGCAGTGGAAATCTGAGCCTGTGAAGGTGTGACCAAAGGCAAAAGGGACCACAGGAGCCCAGGAAGGCTGTGCAGTGTGAGACTGTGTGTCACCCCAAGAACATGGCCATCCAGGCACCCTGGGTTCAGGGCCACAGGCTAGTGTAAAGTGGGTGTCTAAAGGGAGAGCCTGTGAACCTGGACCCCTTCCCCTGCCCCAGGAAAGGGGGTCTGGCTGGCTCCTGGCAGAGATGGTGGAGATGAGGGCCAGCCCCCATGACTTGGCCCTGGCCCTCAGGCCACAAACAGTGGTTCTGGTGCTTCTGGATTGGCAGAAGTGAAAGACCCCTCTCTGGAAGAAATTGTCATACTTCTCAAACAAACCCACGCATAATTGTTCACAAACTGACTTGAAAATAACCAGGCACAGAAGACAGCAAGACCCCATGAGTGAGAATGCAGGGGTCACAGCTCAGGCCGGCCCGCGAAGACACGAGAAATCGGAGGTACCAGTGACGACCGCAACACATGACAGAGCAGTCCCGCCCACTGTTTACAGAATACAGGACAAACTCAAAACAGTTTCCAAGAACAGGAAGCAAGAGAATCACGTAACAGATTTGAAGAACCAAATAAAACCTCTAAATTCTGGAGGAAAGAACTAGAAACTTCTAGTTTGAGGAGAGAAATTCTCTTCGGTAAATGGAGTTGGAGCAACTTGTTAGGTTTGGAGGGAAAGTGGACCTCACACCACATGCAAAAAGTAATTTACAGGGCGCCTGGGTGGCTCGGTTGGTTGGGCGTCTGCCTTCGGCTCAGGTCATGATCCCGGAGTCCCAGGATCAAGTCCCACATCGGGCTCCCCGCTCAGCGGGGAGTCTGCTTCTCCCTCTGACCCTCCCCCTTCTTATGCTCTCTCTCTCATTCTCTCTCTCACATAAATAAATAAAATCTTAAAAAAAAAAAAAGTAATTTACAGTGATTCATAGGCCTACACATGAAAGCTAAAATTGTAAAGCTTCTAGAAAACAGGAGAGCATCTTTCTGACCAGAGGGTAGACAGAGACATCTAAAACAGGCCACAGAAGGCTCCAACCATCAATGATAGAGGAACAAAGATGGCATCTCCTCAAAATCAGAAACTTCTCGTCAAGATGTATCATTAAGAAAGTAAACCAACCAACTGGAGAATGAGGAGCGGTCACAAAGCCTGCGTCTGAGACAGGGCTCAGACCCAAAATTCTACAACCCGGGATTCTAATGGACACGGGAATTAAACAGGCCTTTCGCTGAAGAAGGCATCCAAATGGCCAATGAGCACATGAGAAGGTGCTCAGCATCATTAGTTGTCAGAAAAATGCAAATGACTCCAATGAGCCAGCACTCCACACCCATGAGGATGATTCAAAATAGGCCCCTACCAAGGGTTGGCTGAGGATGGGCACGTACTGGAACGCTCCTGTTGCTGGGGGAATGTGCAAAATGGTAAAGCCGCTGTGCAAAACGTCGGCAGTTTCTTTGTAAACATTTTCTCACCTGTGCCCTGCAGTTCCTCCTCTGATCACACGTGTTTCCAGGGGAGTAGAGGGTGTGTGCCCACAGAAGGCCCAACACAAGAAAACTGTCCAATTCATGTTCAGCTTCATCTCATTCACAACCAAAAACAAGCTAAATGTTCACTCACAGAATGGACAAAAAATTCTGGTATGTTTGTGTAATGGAATGGGTGCAGAGTCATCTACATTGTTGGAGAATCTCAAAAACATTCTGAGCCAAAGAAGCGAATTGTAAAAGAGACAGAATTAGTTGCTAGGGATGGCGATCAAATCAGTGGTCCCCTGGCAGGATGGGCGTTGCCTCCAAAGGGCTGGAAGGAAGGTCTGTGATGGGCAATGCCCTCTGCTCGTGGACGGTGGTGACATGGGTCATCCATGTGTGAAAGTGTGTCAAGCCGTGCATGTAAGGTCTGTGTGGCTTTCTGTTGTAAGTAAGAAATTCCTCCGAGAGATAAAAGTGCATCCGAGCAAGGACGGGGCGCCGTAAGGAGCCACAATGAGCTGGGGAATGAACGTTTGATGGCAGAAGTGAAACCCCCAAAGACTGAGACATCAACGTGGAGGAAATCACACAAGGAACCACAGAAAGAGAGGGAAAATCCTACACGAACTCAAAGGGCAAGCTGGTGGTTCGGCGGTCAGAGCAGGACCCAGGAGAGGCCAGAGAGGAGATGTCAAAATGTCCAAGAAAAGCCCCTGAAAGTGAAGAGCAACTTCACAGAACAAAAGGCCCCCTAAGAGACGAAAGTACTAACTACAAGATTTAAAGGCAATGGAGGCAGAGACCGGGTTCCAAGTGTCGCAGGAAGAGAGGTCGGGACTCAGAATCAAGAATGGCGCGGGATGGGGCGCCTGGGTGGCACAGTCCCTGAAGCATCTAGGCTGTTATTCCAGAATTAAGACACTCAATCCAACCCCGTATCCGGGGGCCCCCGGCGTCCAGCCATGTGTGCGGTGCGGCCTGCCCAAGGAGGGCCCTTGAGGGCAGAGGCGGAGGTAGGGAAGGGCGGTGGCGCGGGGCAGGCTGCAGGGGTCCCGGCCGGGCCACCTCTTACGTCTCGGCAAAGGCGGGGAGCCCTTCCTGGGCGCAAGTCGAGGGCCGGGTGAAACTGGTAACCGAAGCGTTAATAGGACTGATCCCAGCTGCAACTTGTCACCCAGACCTTTTCCTTCACCTTCACATTTCCCCGATTACCCCGACTCTCCCCTTTGAGGAGGCGGATGTGAGGCTTGCCCCCCGCCCCTCTTCCCCCCACCCGCGTCTCCTCCTCTGGCTGCTTCTTGCTGCAAACTCGATGTCTCTGCTGTGCATCAGGCAGGTGGAACTTGTGTTCAGTTCCACAGGGTCCCTAAAACCTTCCTCCACAGCCACACCGTGCCACGTGGCCATCACCTTGTGGCAGCTGTAACAGCTCTGCCCAATGGCCCCAGTGCGGGGCTCTGGGCCCTGGGCTCTGTGCCTCCCTTCACAGCCCTGGAGGAAGGACAGGGGGCTGTCCCCCACTGCCTGTGTGGCTGACACAGCTGCCCGAGCCCAGCGCCCCTGAGGCCTCCGGGGCTGGAGGGGGCCGCCCTCCGCAGCCAAAGCACCAGATTGCTTGTGGTGGCCTGGGCCAGACCTGGCTGTGCCCCTGGGGAGCTATTCTTCATGAATGCCTAATACGTCCATAACCCTGTTTCAGCTTTACAAAAACACAGCAGCCTTATTTCATTTTGAAAACAAGAGACCCCAGATGCCAGCCGCTCAGGGTCACTGGTAAGGCCCAGAACCCCAAGTTGCCTATCCCAGAGTTGGTGTGCATGGACATCTGAGCCCCCTCCCACCCAGAGGGCAACCCCTCACTACTGGAACCCTGGACTGGGGTGTGCAGCCCATGCTTTGCTCCCCCCCTTGTAATTTAAAAGGGAAGTCTGACTATCCCAGAATCTTGTCCAGGGCATGCTAGTGGGGGCCTTTTAGGCTTAGAATCTGACTTGCTTGCAGGATCAACCCTGAGGCCTTTGCATCCCAGAGGCTCAGGACTGGGCCTACTTCTGCCTTGCCTTGCAAGCTTCCCCAATAGTCAGGTGTCAGCTCAGAAGATGAGGCAAGGAAAAGGGTGCTGCTGTTCTGAAACCCATCAACCTGAGGGATCTCAGCTGAGGAGAACATGAGTGTCAGCCACTTACAGTACCCTAAGACTCACTGGGTCCTTAGTGGATCAGGGGCGGGGTGGGAGAGGGATGTGGATGGATGATGGATGGATGATGGATGGGTGGGCGATGAATTGATGATGGATGGATGGATGGATGGATGATGGATGGATGATAGATGAGTGGTGGATGGTGGGTGGATGGACGGATGGTGGATGGTGGGTGGATGGGAGGGAGAAAGGGCGGGAAGAAGGGAGGAAGGTGTCTGAGTAGGCTATGGTTGGAGACCCCAGCCCTGCAGATCAGAGCCCCATTTCCTCTACGAGACCAGGGTCAGAAGGCCCAACCCGATGCTTCCCTTTCATGACTAGGGAGGAATGCCAGGAAGCCCCCCCACCAGCTCTGGAAACCCCCCAGTGACCCAGACACCCATCAGCCATGACCATTCCCTCCTGCTCACTGAGTCATGAATATGCCACAAAACTTCCCCAAGGCCACAGGCACTGTTGGGGGGCAACGGGAACCCCACCCAGACCCACCAAGGTGGGGGCAACCCGGCACCGGAGCACCTGCGCTGTGTCAAGACGACAGAACCGTGTCCAGGGCCAGGCAAAGCCACAGCCCAAGAAAGAGAAAGCACCTCATCCTTCAGGAAAATAATGTGCGTGTTAAAAATAGAACATTAACGATTTTAAACTATTTACACGACCAACAGTAATGGGTCCTAAGAAGCAACGCAGTCAAGGAAACGTGTGTGGGACCACACTGCAGCCTGGTGGGTCTGAAGGGGGGACAGTCCCGCCGCCCCCAGGGCTCACGGGCGGCAGGGTCCCCAGGCACAGGGCAGCGGTGACCCAGGCGTGGGACAGCTGGAGGCGGCTGCAGGACGCTCAGCAGAGGTGGGACCTGGTCCGGCCTTGCTGTGGTTTGGGGCCCTGTGTTTCCCAAGGGCATGCCTGGCCTCAGCTGGGGGGCCACCACCTCCAGGGAAGGGGAGGGCCCTTTGCGTCCCAGAGCCATGGACACTGCTGTCCAATCCCCTCAGGGCACCTGCAGCGACACGCTGCTCTGTCTCAGGGGACCAACTGCAAAATGCCTGGCGCCTGGACGCGTGGCTCCCCCCGACTTGCCGGAGGTCCCGAGTGACTCATGGAGGCCAAAGAAAGGGTCAGGTCTAGGCAGCAGTGACCAGTGGGGCAGGGAAGGCGTGGGGACAAGCCGTGGCTACCTTGCAGCCAGGAGGCCCCAGTCGCGGGGCCCAGACCGCCGGGGATGCAGCAAAGATGACAGGCTCCCTGGTGCCCTCGGCCACGGCCAGCAGAAGTGACTCCGGCTCAGTGAGCTGCCCCGTCGTGGCGGGGGGTGTCCTCACCGCAGGGCGCCCTTCCTCCTCTGCTCCAGCTCGGGCAGCCGCTCCTCCCGGCTCTGCGCATGCTGGGCCCCCACCCTGTGGGCCGCCTCGGTGGCCGTGATGTCGATCTGTGCATAGCGGGAGGCGCCAGCCCCTGGAAGCAGCCCCGGGTGAGCTGGCCCGGCCGCCCACCCCCCTCCCCCCACCTCCGGGAAGCCCCGCACAGCCCACGCCTCCCACCTCGGCCTGGAAGAGGTGATGGGATCCAGGACCCGAGCTTGGGGGCGTTGCTAAGCTGGGAGGAAGGTGAGGCCACACCCTCAGGACGAGGCTCAGCAAGCGCATGGCCTGGGGGGGGCCCGGGATGGGGAGCAAGCCCCCTCTACTGCGGCGGCCTGAGGCGCCCCGGGAGGGGAAGGCCCCCACGTGGGGACCCACCTCGGATCCCCGCGCTGGCCCCCTGGAGCTCCAGGCCCATGTAGTGCAGCTGCGTTTTGGAGGAGGGGCTGACGGGGATGTTCACGTAGGGGGGCGCCTCGCTGCACAGTCTCTCGAGCCCTGGGGCTCCTGCGGGGGCAAGCACAGTGAGTCTCCCGGGGCAAAGAACTCTGCACCCAGCCCATCTGGCAAGCCTCCCACCCTGCGCCTGGCCAGGGCCTGGGAGCCCCCCGGGCCCCCACCTCCCCGGATCCCCTGGCCCAGCACCGCTCATCCTGAGACCCGCCCGCCCCCCTCCCAGACCCAGCACCACCCTTTGCCGCCCTTCACCAGTGAGCTTCTAGAAAGGGTGTGCTCCTCTCCCCGATGCCGTGGGCTGAGCACTGCTGAGCCACCCGCATGGATGCCCCTGTGGCCTGCTGCGGTCAGGTGACCACACTGCCCTCTCTTCAGCCCCTGCCCCCTGCCCTCAACCCCCCTGGCTGTCCTCCTGGGTCACCGCCCACCCCCACCGCGGCTCCAGGCTTCAGGGACCGTCTCTGGACCAGGGAGTCTCCACAGAAAACCCCTCCCCCTCGAGTGCAGGCCCGCACTTCCATCCACAGTGGCTCCTCCTCCAAGCATTGGACACACGCGTCCTCAAGGTGGGAAGGCAGCAGGCTTTTGTTGGACACGGGGACCACCTTCCCGGTTTGGGCAAACAGGGTGTGTTGATTCCAAGGAGCACAGCGGGGGTGGGGGGGTGCTCTGGACACTCAGCTTCCAAGCCAGGCTTAGGGCTCCGGGTGCCTGGGTGCCCGGGGGCAGAGGCAGGTCATGCCACAGGGCACACTCTGACAGGCAGCTCAGAGAGCGTCCTGCAAGCTTCTCAAGCCAACGACAGGCTGTTTTCAATCCCCAGAGAATCTCTGGGGTTTGAGGTGAGCTGCGAGGTGAGGGGTTCTGTAGATCGGCTGCATTTGTGGCCACAGAATGTATCACAGGGCAGGGAGCCGCCTCCCAGCGGACGGGCAGCCTTTGCAGGGCCCTCCCCCCTGGCAGGCACACCGTATCCGCAAGGGCTCTGCACACCCATCTGTACCCCAGCAGTGTGCGACTCTCCCTCAACCGGCCTGGAGGGGGCCAGTGCAGACCCTCTCCCACGTAACCCGAGGTGGCAGGCAGAGGCACCCACGGGAGACACCTAGACCCGTGAGGCCAGGGAAAATCAGGGCAGGCTGCCTGGAGAAGGAGGCATGTGCCAAGGGATAGAGGACAAAATGGAATGGCCATCTTAGAAGCCGCCTCAAATCGCTTCCAGAACAGAGAAGAGGACGGATGAGCGCGGCCCTGGCCTCTCCTGCCTGCCCAGGGCGCTGCCGCCATCACCGGGGCTTGGGCCACACCATCTGTGGCCCAGTTCAGCTCTGTCCTTGCCAGGATCGGGCCTCACTTCCCCCAGCCCCTGGCCTCAGTGGAGAGGGTCTGTATCCTCCAGCAGGCTTCCCCTCCCCACCCCATGCCAGGGTTAACGATGTCCACAGGGCCCCACGGGGAGGCGAGTGGACAGCAGGAGGACGTGTCCAGGACCATCTGGGAGTGGGTGTCACGGGATAGCGTTGTCAGGGGTGGTCCTCAGGGCCCTATCCTGAGCCAGGAAACCCCAAAGCCAGCTGGTGTGGGCCTTTCCTGTGGACCCTGCTTTGCCACCGGCCCTGCCTGCCACCTCCTGCCCCCAAAGGTCCACTCCGGGTCAGCCTGCAGGGTCCGGCCCCAACAGGCGTCATGCACCTCTAAAGGGTGGAGGGTCTAAGCTCGTCAGGCCCCCCTGCCCAGAGGCTCCACCAGGAAGATAAGGCACGGAGCTGACCCCTGACCTCCAGCGACACCCCCCCTCGACCCTGCCCAAGGCCAACCTTCCCCAAACTTCAGCTTCCCCCAACCCTCCAGGCCTTCCCCTGGGTGACAGCCAGCTTCTGCCCAGCCTTCGCCTTCCAACTGGGCCTTGGAGACCCCGAGTCTCCGGGGCAGCCTGACTCTGCCCACTCCATCCACACACCCCCCAGGGCAAGCTAGCCGCACCGTGCCCTCCACTCCTGGGCCCGCCCCACCCAGGCCAGGGCTCCTCGAGGCTGCACACCGTCACCCCCCACTGCCCGTGTCAGCCTCTGTCCATGGCCTCCCCCTGTCCGCCAGCACCCGCCTCCCTGTCTGGTGCAGAGCTTCCGGCTGAGCCGGGAGGCAGCCACCGCGCCCCCACTTCCCTTGTCCCAGAGCTGGGGCCTACCTGAGTGCGTCATCAGCAGGCCAGGGGCTGAGGCAGCCGCGCCCTAGACCGAAGAGAACACGCGTCAGTCTGTCCCTCCTGCTGCTCCTGCTCCTCCTGCCCCGGCCTCACAACCAGGACGCTGACCAGGTGTGACCAGGTCTCTGGGGGCCCGGCCACCCCCAGGCAACACCAGCCCAGACTCCTCATCTCCCAGGGGCCCCTTACCCACATGTCCCGGGACCCCAGCTGGCCCGCCAGCCCTGACCCCCACTCGCCCTCTTCTGGGGAGAGGCATGGGCAACTCTGGCCCCCAGGCCAAGTCTGGGCCTTCCTCTTGGGGCAGATACAATCCCACGGGCCCCCGGCCTCTATCTGCAGCCGCACGGCAGGGGACGTGGCCCCCAGGTGCGCAGAGGCTGGAGCAGGTACCCCCCGGGCACTGCCGGCCCACTCCCAGCAGCACCCGTGGAGGGGCCCACAGAGGCCACGGGAATGAGCCAGGTCCCCCAAACTGCAGAACGACCTCACTGTGGTGCCTGATTGCAAGTGCTGAGGGCCTTGGTGGCCTCAGAGCTGAGGGCAGGGTCTGACCAGGAGGGAGGGACAGCGGCCCATGGCCGGCACAGTCATCGCCACCTGGGCCTCGACCTCCCAAAGCCCTCAAGGGACAGGCCCCTGCCAGGGCCCAGGGCGAGCGACGGGAGAGGATCCAGCCTCCCCAGCGGTCTGGGGATCACAGGCCAGGGGCAGGGCCTCAGGGGGAGCTGGAAACTGGAATGGGGGTGCAGAAACCCCAACCCTGTTCCAAGGAACATAGCTGGATGCCACAGACTCAAGACAGAGCACCCTGACCCTGGTCCTAGGCCAGGCTGAGCTGGTCTCACACGTCACCTTGTGTTAAGGAGCCCTTGTGCGGGCCTGGGACTTGGGCAGGACGTGCCCGACCTCCGACCCTGCGACAGGAGGCCATCTGCCGGCCAGGAGCCGTGCATCAATCGCTAACTGCCCACGCCGCCCCCCATACTGCACCTGCTTCCGGGGGCCAGTCTTGCAGGCACAGCATCAAACCCAGCGCTGAGCGCGGGTGTGATGCAGATCTGCCCTTTCCCCTTGAGGGGGGCCAGGACCCCTGACCCCCAGGTCTGGGCCGGTGGGCTGCACACGCCCTGAAGAGACAAGGAGGAAGGACTCCTGGCACGGGTCTGCCCACTCTGGTTGCGCCCGGCCCCAGCAGGCAGGGCCCCTGAGCCCCGGACCCCATCCCCAGGGCCGCCCTGGGGTGCAGGGGCAGCTGAGGCACACACTCACTGTGGAGGGCCAGGCCCTCCTCCTCCGGAGCCACGCCATCCCACAAGATGCCTTGGCCACCAACAGCCCCCAGAGGGCCACAGTGCTCAGTGGCCACTCCCGTGGGCCCCTCCCTCCTCTGGTTGCAGACGCCTGCCCACCCCTCCCGTCTGGGGCTGGGGACCCGTGCGAGTGCAGCAGGACTGAGCCCAGACAATGAGGGGCCCCGGCAGGAGCAGACACCACCCCCACCCCCCGTCTCGCGGCGTTGCAGCTCACAGCCTTATTTCCTTTGCAGCCAGACTGGCCGGGGCACCCCGGGTCTAGTGACAGCATCCCGTGAATAGACATCTACTGCCCATGTGCATCTACCACCTCATTAGACCCTCTCCGTGTGTCTGGGGAGGTAAGGACTGTTGTCCCCATCTATGCAGGAAGAAACGGAGGCTCAGAGAGGTGTAGTAACTTGCCTGAGGCCACCCAGCTGGCGGGGCCGTTGCCGCTCAGCCCCCAAAGCCTGGCTTTCCTCACGCTGCAGGAACCCCACCCAGAGCTCCCAACTCTGGGGCGCAGAGCTGGCCCCCCGGGAGGGCGGTGAGCAAGGGTGAAAATGGGAGAGACAGGGCAGGGCGTGGGTCCCCGTGACGTGCAGGAGACGTGAGCTGGGGTCCCTGGGGCTCTGCCACCCAAAGGGGGGAGATGGGAGGGGGTGGGGGCTCCAGGCACAGAGCAGGACTCTCCCTGGCGTCACCTGGACACGGGGAGCCACCTGCCTGAGCCCAAGCAACCACCGAGGACCTCCCCGTGGCCTCCAGTGAACAGGGGAACATGCCATACATGTGCACACACATCACTCAGACCACACACATGTGCACACGTGTGCATCTGTACACACGGACACACCACACAAACGTATCCGTATACACAAATGCACACTCCTGGGCACGCACCACACATGCACACACGTGTGCACACACTCCACCTCAGACATGCACAAACACCATGCACACACACGCAAATGTACGCAGGATATGTACACACATTACACACACTGCATGATGCACACACATGCAAACGAATGCATGCACATGCACACATCACATCATGCACATGCAAGTGCACATGCACACACTACGCAAACACATGCAAGTGCACATGCACGCACACACATCACACACATGCAAGTGCGCATGCACGCACACACGCACATCGCACACACGCACACATCGCACACACGAAGACCACACACATGCAAGTGCGCATGCACGCACACACGCGCACATCGCACACACGCACATATCACGCACGTGCGCACACGCACACACCACACGCATGCGAGTGTGCGTGCACGCACACACGCACACAGGCCCCATGGGCTGTCGGGAGTTGCCGCTCCTTTTTCAGGCCTCCAGTGCAGTGCGTTCGAGCTTAAGGCAGACCACACAGGCGAGGCCTCATGCTGGCCCCTGAGACCCATAGGCTTGGGGGCTGGGCCCCCAGATTTTGGAGACCGTCAGAGGCCCCACCAGGAGGGCCGGGGCGGGAGGTGGGGAGGCTGGCAAATGGAAAAGGACAAGACGGTAAGAAAAGAACATTTTATTTCCAGTCTAAGAATGTATTACAAAGTGTCAGATTTTAAAGACGTCAGAGAGCAACAAAGGTCTTTAGCCGACAGGAAAGGTACAGAGCAAAATCTTTACAGGCGAGCTGTTTGCCCCCCGGCTGGGGGCTGGCTCCAGACAGCGCAGGACGGCGCCAGCCCGGGTCTGGAACCGCATGGGCACGGGCCCCGCCTCTCGCGGGGGCACGGAACTGCAGAACGAATGTACAAAACCAGGCACGGCAGCTGCCATGCAGGCAAGCAGACAGACCACGGAGGGCGCCGGAAGCAGCTTTACCCCTGGGCCGCCCACGTGCCCGCCAAATGCAAATGAACGGGCCCTCGGAGCCCTGGCCTCCTCTGGTCCCGACCACTAGGCTCCGGCTCAGCCAGGAGGGTGGCAGGGGCGTGAGCTGCAGCCTCCGGGGCCTTCACAGGGGACTCCGGGCAAGCTGACCCTGCTGGGCTGGCCAATGCAAGGACATCACCGCCTTGCTCCCTGCACCGGGGAGTGGGGGGCTGCCACGGGGCCCTCCCTGCCCACCCCTCGCCCGGGAGCCTGCAGGTTCTGGAACAGCCCGGTGGGTGAGCCATGGAGGTCCACGAGGCAGGAGACCCAGACCCCACAAGTCCCTGCACCTCCTGAGCCTCAGTTTCCTGCCCTGTAATATGGGCCCCCTGTGGTGCTGCTTCACAGAGGAGGCATGGGGCAGACAAGTAAAGCTTGTCCTGCACGCCCCGTGCCACACGCCTGTCCCGGGAATCCGGGTCTGCAACTGCTGCGGAGGAAGCTGAGTTTTAGCGGACAGCCTGACCGTGCACAACGGAGGGGACGGATCTGAGAGGTTAAGCACGGCGTCCACCAGGTAGGCGGTGGAACAGGACAGGGGGGAGGCCGCGGCCAGCGAGGGGCCTCCCAGCCCTGATCACCCCAAGGGCCTGGCACGAGCTGGCTAGGACACAGCGCCCGCCTGTGCCCCCAGCACCTGATCCTCGCTCGGGCTTTGGGACTCCATGGGCCCCCAGCCTGCCCCGCCCCGAGCGTCCCACTTTCCAGAACGCATTTCAGCGGCAGGCTGCTGGGCCTCTCCAGGTCCTGGGGGCCCTCCCTGCAGGCTCCGCTCCCCAGAGGGCAGGTTCTGGGGCTGTCACCCCTCCCTCCAGGCCCTCCCCACTGTGCCCACAGTTGCTGACTTCACTGACAGCACAAAGGGCGCCCCGCCCCCTCCTGCCTGGAGGGGCAGAACCCAGCCCCCCACCCCTCCCCCGCGGCAGCGGGCCTGGCCTGAGGCTCTCAGGGAGGGGGGTTTACCTTGAGTCCTCCACAGACCGGACAGGTGGAAAAGAAAGCTGCAGGAGGCCCAGCGTGGGGGCTGCCTGCTTCCCAGCCCTCGCCAGGGGCCTCGCAGCCCAGGGCCTCCATCGCCTGTCCCCGCCGCCTTGCGCCCAGCCAGCCGGAGGGACACCCCGCAGACATCTGGCCACCCAAGTCCCCGGCCCCACCGTCCTCGGGGCCGCCCTGCACGGCCGGGATCTGGTCCCTGGGGGCCTGGCGCAGGCTGCGCGGCGTGTCATAATGGTGCCGCAGGGCCGTGGGCACTTGGTACTCGGCTGTCCCCGGTGGGCAGGCGCACAGGCCAGGCTCAGGCACCCCGGCCGCCGGCGGCAGGCTGAGCAGGGAGCCAAACTCGTCCCCTGCACGCCACACGTCCAGGCTGCTGCCGGCGCAGGAGGAGAAGCTGCCTGAGTAGGAGGAGTGGCTGCCCGTGGCGATGCCGCTGTCCGACGAGCCCTGGCGGCCGACCTCCTGCAGCTGCCGCGGCCGCAGCGGCTTGGGGGGCGGCCTCGAGGTGCCCGGCGCCACCTCCCCGGAGGCCTGGGCAGCCGCCAGCCCCGGGCCCTCCTGCGACGTGCCGGCCGAGGACGAGGGCGGCTCCGGCCACGCGGTGAGCCGGCTGCCGGCGCTGACGTCCGAGTGGCTGGCCTCCGAGGACGAGCTGGACAGGCTGCGGTCATCCCCTGAGGCAGAGCGCGCGGTGGTCGGGGGTGTGGACGCTGCACTGGGGGCTGGGGCGGGCTCACCGCTCTCTGGGCCCACCCCGCCCCCTCCCCAGGCGCCCGCACTGCCTGGAGGCTGGTGCACGAGCCAGCTCACCCAGTCAGGCCCCTCGTCCGGATACCAGTCCTCCACCCCTCTGGCCCCCTCTGGAATCCGCGCCCTCCCTCCCACCCCCTCGGCCACCCCCCTCCGCGAACCAGCTGTGAGCCCCCATAAGGTCGCGGCTCAATACAAATTGAGGCTCCCTGCTTCTAGGGGCAGGCCACAGTGCTCCCAGCGCCCCGCCCCCATGGGACTGGAGGCAGTCAGAGGATGGACAGGCCCCACAGGGCAGCTCCCCACCCCCACCTACACCCCCAGGCAGGCCCCTTGCAGGGCCACAGCCCCCTTCTGTCCATTTTGCAGCGAACCGAGAGCGTGGGCTGCGGAGGAGGGGCCCTTTTGTCTGGGCACGAGCAGTAAAGCTTGAGCACAAGAGGCCGTGGCCTTACCCAGGCCACGCGGCTGCCGGGCAGCAAGAATTCACACCAGCTCTCCCAGCTCTCTCGAAGCACCGTGCCTCCAGTCAGGGCCGAGGCCAGCGCACCGTGTTTGTGGCATCATGCGTGAGGGAACAAATGAGTGAGCAGAGGAGGGATGAATGAATGAATGAACAGAGAGAGAATGAATGCATGAATGAGCAGAGGGGGGAATGAATGAGTGAGCAGAAGGGGGAAGGAATGAATGAATGAGGGAGCCCAGGGGGAATGAACGCCGCCTACCTCCGCTGCCGGGCCGGACCGCGTGGGCGAGGAGGCTGAGCCGCTTCTCCAGCTTCAGGGCTTCCAGGGCCTCCTGGGCCACTCGCTCCTCCACGGTGGCGGGTCCCCCAGGGCTCGGGTCTGTGGCAGAGAAGAGAATCAGCAGAGACGCAGCCTCGGTCCCCGCCCCAGACCCTCGGCCGCGGGGGACCGGCCGCCCGGGACGTCCCGGTGAGTCCCACACCACCGGGGCCACATGCGTGCTGGGCGTGCCTCGAGGCCACAGCAGGGCCACGGGGGACCCCCGGGAGTCCCAGCTCCTCCCCACGCCTGCACCCCAGCCACGGGACACCAGTCTCAGGGCGCCTGCCCCCTCCAAGGCCCCCGGCCACCAGCCCATGTCCTGTGCCCCAAAACCGGCAGGCGAGGCCCAGGGTGGGGAGGCGGGTGTGTCCTCCTGACCACTTCCCGTCTGGCAGCGATAGGGCAGAGAGACTCTGGTGCTGCACGGATTCCCTGAGCCCCTCGTCCACATCTGCAAAGTGGGGGTGCGGGGACGTGGCACCCTGATCGTGGTGGGACCAGGACGGAGTGCACAGGGTTGTGCTCGGGGCAGGGCGGACCTCGGGACCCTCCCCTTTCCCCTCCCACTGTCTGCCTCTCTGGGCCTCAGTGTCCACGTGAGTCCGACTGAGCGGGGGGTGAACACAAGAGGACCCCAGAAAGGCTGCAGCACGAGGCTGCTGACCCAGGGGAGCCCACATCTCTGCAGAGCCCGATGAGCCTGTCAGGGCCTAGACGCAACGCTAGCCAGGCCCGTCCACACCCCGCGGTCTACACGGCACCTGCGGCTGCGAGGCAGGAGGGCGCCAGCAGAGGGCGCTACCACACCATCCCGCAGAGCCCAGACCGCAAAGGCTCTGGCCCCAGGAGCCACCTCCTCTGTCCTGAGCCCGTCCAGCGTGGGGCCTGTGTGGGGTGTGGAGTTGGGCTGAGGGACCGTGCTGGGAGAGGGGGGACCTGGCGGGTCGCTCGCTTCTGTCGTCCCCAGGTGGCTCCGAATGACCCGCCCTGGGGTGCGCATGCAAGGAGACACGGACCACTTGCCGCCTGGCCGCAGGCCTTTGTCTCTCCCACCTGGACAGGGTGACAAGCACTGCCTCGCTGGGCTCTGGCGGTACCAGCAATCCTGGGTACCACCCACCGGGGGGCCTCGGCCAACGGAGGTCACGGCGACGAGCACCAGCCTTCGTCCCTCCCGGGCCGTCCCCCAGGGGAGGGCAGACCTTCCTCCAGTGGGAGGGAGGGGCCAGGGCCTCGGGGGTCCAGCCCTGCCCTCAGCCCCACGGTGCCTGCTCTGTCCCGGCCCAGGGCTCTTGGAGAATGCGCCCCAGCCACGACCGGGGAAGGGGGAGCAAGGTGAGGTGAGCTCAGTGCAGCCTCACGCCCACCCGCCGGTGAGACCCCACCCACCAGGCCAGCTCACAAGGCAACTTCCAGCCCAAACGCAAAGCCCAGCCCACAGTCCCAGCCACGTGGGGCAAGACCCCCACCCCAGAGTGGCTCAGAAGGTGTCCGCAAGACCCACACAGGGTCTCTGGCCTCTTGGTGCCCCACCTGGTGCCCCACAGCATATGGGTCCCAACCGGAGGCCCCGCCCCCGAGCGTCACCAGGGCTGCGACCCGTGGAGGGAGGGCAGTGAGGGCGTGAGCTGTCCCCTCGGGAGCCGGGCAGCGTGACCCCTCCCTGCAGGCAGCCTGCACGGATGGCAGCCCACCCAACCCTGCTGACTGATCGGGCGGCCCCGGCCCCTCCCCACCGGGCCACACTCCCACACACACCTGGGAGAACCGGCCGTAGCCCGAAGGGCCCCTTGGTTGGGGAGACGCCACGGACGATGCAGTCGAACAGGAAGCTGATCTGCTCTCCCTCGGCTGAGGACAGGAAGAAGACTCCGGCCCCTGCAGAGGGAGGACAGACCCTGGTGTCGGAAGCACGGCTAGGGCCGGACCGCTGCAGGATGGGCCCTGGGGCCCCCAGGATGCAGAACGCGGGGACCTGGAGCGAACCCATGAGACCACACACGCAGGGGCGGGGGGTGGCGGGGAGTGTCCCCTGAGCACCCGGATGGGCTTCTGCCTGGCCCTGGTAAGCCCTGCTCTGTCCTTCAGGCCCACACCCCTCGTCCGGGCAGCCGGGGTGCAGGCCTGGCCGTCCGGGGCCTGTGCGCACCAGCCCAGGCCAGGCAACTGTGCTGGGTGTCAGGACGGCGCGGGGAGAGGGGGTCCCGCCCTGCCGGTCCTCGGTCTAACCCGTCGGCCTCCACTGGCCAGGACGGGGCTCCTGGGGGCGCCTCAGGAGGACGCAGCCGCAGGAGGAGGCTGGTGAGGGTGTCCCGGTTCTCTCGATGTCCAGGCTCATCGGAGGGGCAAGCGACAGGCCCGCCTAGAGCGGGGTTCACACGCCAGGAAGCAGCTGGGGGACCTCGACCTCGGTAGGTGCCCCCCGACCCTGTCTCCTGACCCAGGGCTGCTCTGAGGGTGAGCGTCTGCGGTGGGCCTGCCCCACACACGAGGCGGCCGGCGCTGCGGTGGCCGGCAACACATCCTGCCCACTGCACGGGCCCCCCTCCTGGGTGCATTTTCGGGTGCGAAACGGGCCCACGGTGTGAGGGTGGAGGCTGAGGTCGTGCCCACTGGGGCCCCCAGCCAGCAGAGGGCAGGCCGCGTGAGTCAGCACAGCCCGGCTGCGCCCCGGGCCCGGCCGCCCTCCCGCTGGGCCGGAGCCCCGCCAGGGTGAATGAAATCCCTCACCGCCTGCCCAGTGAATGGGGACACCGGGCCACGTGGGGCTGCACACTCGGCTGGCGTCACCACACAAGAATCTCTCCGCGCCCTGCCCTCTGCCTGTCGCCCAAGGAAGGGCCTGCCCGCTCTGAAGGCCAGGTCCCAGGGGCGCCCCCGCGGGCGGGCCGGGGTGGGAAAGGGCAGGCTCCCCGGTTAAACCTCGGCCGCCGGCCCCAGTCACGGCCTGTCTTCCCGGGATCCCAGGGGCTCGGGCCAGCCCCCACACGGGGAATGCCACCCCAGGGATTGGGGGGCTGCGGCACCCTCCGGTCACTGGAGCTCCATCCGTTCAAGGCCCCCCGAACTGGGTGACAGGCCCGCTTAGGGGCGAGTGCACTGAGGCCCAGAGGGGGCCCCGAGGGACTCCAGCCTGACTGGTGGGCCACCTGCACACGTCCGGGCGCCACAGAGCTTCCGGCCAGTTGATGGGCCCAGGAGCTGGAGGGCAGGCCCGGGGCTGGGGGGCAGGTGAGGAGAAGGCTGGCCCACGGCGTCCCTGCCCCAGCGAGGGGCAGGCCTGCCAGCCCGCACAAAGGGCCGGGCCCCTAATCCCGAGCTTACAGACAACTGGCAGAGGCCGCGGCACAACCAGTCCCCCGACTATAAAAAACCACATTACAAAGGGAGGGGAGCCGTCGGCATTCCACCAGGCGTCTGCTGAGCATCACGCTCCCCGAGACGCAGCCGGTGAGGCCTGGGAGCACGGCTGCCACCCCCAGGCACGCCAGGGAGCTGACCGCAGAGGTTCCCTGGGGACGGCACATGGCTCCCAGGGCCCGGGCTGCCCGAGCCTCGAGGCGAAGCCTCTGGGACACAGCTCCCTGACCACCGGCTGGCCTCTGCGGGCCCCCCTCCCTCCCCCAGGCTTTGGGGACCCTGGGAGCTCCCCAAGCCTGGGCAGCTCACCCGAGCCCTCCCCACAGGAGGTGGCCACCCCCATCCCTCCACACCCCTCAGCTACCTGTAATCCACTTCACCTGCAGAGACTCCGCTCACCTGACACCGCCATTCCCGGCCCCTGAGCCCTGATCATTCACTCGGTGTTGCTTGGAGGGAGCCCCCGCTCTGGGTCACACCTGTGATCCTTTACTTGGCACGTGCCCTCATGTGCAGCTGTCCTGGCCGCCAGGCCCCGCGTCTCACAGACGGGGCTCCTTCTGAGGCATTGGGGTCCCGGTGCCTCACCCAGGGCCCGCTGCCCAGGGGACCCCAGCACTCGGTGTGGTGGGAAGAAGGAAGCGGAGGCGAGTGGGCCTTCCCCAAGAGAGTGTTCCTGGAACTTTTGTTTGCTTGCCTGCTTGCAGGGCCGGAGGAGGTCGGGCCCGGCCTCCTTTGCCACGCGGCCACCCTCAAAGACAGCCCCTGCACCTCCTCCCAGTCCACGAGGCCCCAGCCCCACGCAGGGTCTGTGCCTGGGGCCATCCTGGGCCTCCCAGCCAGGCCACCCCCCAGCGCCACTCCCTGAGTGATCCGTCCGCCACATGGAGCAGATCCCTGACCCACAGAATCACAAGCAAGGAAACTGCCGCCAAGTGCTGGGGTGTTTCTTGCTCTGTGATCACTGACGTGGGGAGACAGGGAGGAGCGAGAGTGTGCTGAGCGGGAGGCCAGCAGCTTGCCCGAGCTGATGGCCACCTTTTGCTGTGGGCAGACCCTGTGGGTTCTCCGGGGCCGAAGGCAAACCTCACAGGCTTTACAAATGCAGTAAATCCCTAGGACAATATACGAATGCGAAGACAGCTGCACCCCACGGAAAGAGTCCCCAGCCCCGAGAAAGAAACACTCTTCCGTCCAAACGTGTGCCCAGTTCCGTGGGCAGATTCCTGTCGGAAGTTAGTCCAGAAAACCTCCAGTGTCCTGAGCTCTGCGTGTGCTCGGTGTCCTGGCTCAGTGGAGACCAGAAGCACACGGTGAGGTCCTGTTCGGGAGAGAGGGCCTGAAAGCGTCTGGAGGACTTCCGTGCGGAGAAGGCTCTAGAAAGCTCTGCCTCGGCAGCACCAACCGGCCTGCTGTTAGACTTTCACTCCGAAGACCAGGACCCTTGGGGTCTCGTTGTGCACAGGGCTCCCTAACAGAGGGAGACGTCTACTGTCCTTCTCTCTGCCCTTATTCTGAGAGATAGGACCGAGGTTCAATGAAACACGTTCATTCGAAATCAGGTTTTAAGTTTCCCCCGATAGTCTCACCCCCCAGGAAGACTGATTGAAAACAAAACAACAGAACGCAACAGGCGTTGGAGGGAACATGGGGAAACTGGAACCCGGTGCGCTGTGGGGGGTTGCCGTGGAAAACAGCACGGAGGGTCCCCCGAACACCACACACAGACCCAGCGGTGCCACGTCTGATGTTCACCCGAAGGGACTGAGAGCAGGCACCGAACAGAGGCCCGCACCCCCGTGTACACAGCAGCAACCACTGACGGAGGGTGGATAAAGAACGTGGTCCATCCGTCCACACGATGGAATGCGGCTCAGCCTCAAGGAAAAAGGACACCCTGACACCTGCTACCCCGCAGATGAACCGGGGGGACTCGTGCTCAGCGCATCGAGCCAGTCACGAAGGGACAGGGACCGCGTGAGCCCACTTCTGCCAGCCCCGTAGAGGAGCCAGATCCTAGACTCAGAAAGAGGACGGTGGGCGTCGGGGCCCGGGCAGGGGACATGCGGGCTAGTGTCCACTGGGGACCGAGTGTCAGCTGGCCAAGACGGAGCAGGAACGGCCGCGTGGCACTGAACGCACCTGATGCTTCTCAGCTGTACTCCTGACCTCGGTTCAAGTGGTAAACTCTATGCGTGTCTATTCCGCCACAGTAAACACAGAGCAAACCGTTCCCACATCCCCTCCCGCGCACACTGCACGATGCGGCCCTCCCTGGGCAGAGTGTCAGAACGCTGCTGGGGGAGCCCCGGCCCTGGGCTCCATCCCCGAGGGAGGGGCTGCTCCCTGTCCCCGGCTCACGCGAGGCCCCGCCGAGACCACTCCTCGGTGACCCTCCCTCTCTGGCAGCCGTGCCACCCTCCCCGACGGCCCCACGGGGCGCCTGGGCACCACCCGCCCAGGTAAGGGGCTCCTCAGGGCAGGCCCATGATCTCACTTTCCCTGCGTCTCCCCAACTGCCTGCTGACAGTTGTGAATGGGACTCTGTACCCACGGACCAAATGTCTTGTGTTTGGAGATGGGGGGAGGAGGCTGCCCGCGCCCCCCCCCAGGAGGCCACACTGTCCAACTCTGAGGGCAGGGGGACGCAGTGCCTTCCTGGGGCCTTTCTGCCCGGGAGGAAACAGAGTGGCGCGAAGCCCCCCGGGGGGGAAGCCCGGGTCACCATCCTGGACGCTGGGGGCAGCCAGGACCAGCCTGGGAGGCCAACCCCTCGTGAGCTACAGGGGCTGACGGATTCTAGGCTCGCTCCTGCCCCCATCACAGAAAATTCCCAGCAGAGGGCTGGGATTGACCACAAACCGTCTGCAACGTGACCAGTGGTCTAGACCCAGACAGCAGACTGCATCCCCTCACAGGAACCTGAGACCGTCCCTATCCAATGACCCCAATTCACAAGTGTGCCCCACCGTGCTGCCGAGGGGAGGAAACTGGGGGCCGGCCTCTGCATGGGCTGGATGCCTCCCCGTGGGCAAAGCACTGGAGCAGACCCGGCCCGGGGCAGGGGCTCCATCCTCCGGGGATCCTCGCCCCAGCAAGCGCCCCTCCTTCTCCTGCCCACCCCAGGCTGGCCTTCCCTCTCTCCCCATTTCAACCACTGGTAGTTAACATTCTTGCATCCCCGGTGACCCCCCCCACGCACACATGCTGCTGACTCAGCCTCGGGCCACATCCAGAGCCTTCTCACAGCCCCCTGCATGGCCCCCCACCTCAATCCCATCTGCACCCTGGGGCCAAAGTTATCACCCTGCACAGACGTGTGGGTGGCACTCCCCTGCTCAAGCACCTTCGATGGCTCCTGGCTACCCTGGGAAGACAGTGCAAACTCTAGTCCAGCTTACGGGGCTCTCTGTAACCCGGCACGGCTTCCTCCTTCTCCAGCCCCGCCTCTGCCGTCACCAACTAGCGGGGTTCCTGCACACACCCTGTGGGTCACCCGTCCGTGCCGGACACACACACACCGGGGGTCAGAGACCAGGGCTCCAGCCAGCTCCGTCAAGACCGCCCGGCATGCAGACCACAACGTCCACCCACCAGAGGACTTAGCACAGCTGGACAATGCAAGTGTTTTAAACACGCAGCAAGAGAGTTCCTCCCGGTTTATGGCTTCATCCTTTACTCGCTTAAAAAAAGTCATTTAAAACTAAATTGAACTTAGGGACGCCCAGGTGGCTCAGTCGGTGAAGCGTCTGCCTTCGGCTCAGGTCATGGTCCCAGGGTCCTGGGATGGAGCCCCGCATTGGGCTCCCCGCTCAGTGGGGAGCCGGCTCCTCCCTCTGCCTCTGCCTGCTTGTACCCTCTCTCTCTGTCAAATAAATAAGTAAAATCTTTAAAAAAATTTTTTTAAATAAAATTTAATTTAAATAAAAACTTTTTTAAAAGACACATTCTTAAAAAAAAAAAAAGTCATCTAGAAACGCCCACCGTGGCCCAAGAGGCCGAAGCCATGGGCCACACCCCGAGGAGCCGGGCACAGCGAGTGGAGGAGGGGCCGGCCTGCAGGACGTGGAGGGGACGTTTCTGAGGGTCACTATCCACGACGTACCTCCACCACAGGCTCGGGACCTTTCCACCACCTGCTGAATTCCTTAGCATCCAAGGACGCTGATCCTCTGCAAAGGAAGCTGGCTCACGTGGATGTGGAAATGCCCTTGAAATGCCCTTGACAGGAGGACCCATCAATGCAAGGACAGGGACCTCCTCTGGGCCCCCTCCTGGAAACCTCCATTCACCCTCACGCTCGCTCACATGCCCCTCCCCAAGGCCTGCCCTCCCTGGGCTCTGGGCGGGCCCCCTTCTCCCATCCTCTGTTCCTGCCCGAAGCCCTCGCCACACACAGTGGGCCCCCACCAACCCAGGGACAGAGAACCAGGCCACCCCGGGAGACCCTGGACTCCCGGCCAACAAGCCCACTCCCATCTGACTCCGAACAGGCCACCGAATGCGCGGAGGCCACAGAGAGGAAACGCCCACCTCGAGGGACCCAGAGCCACACGAGCCCCCACATACCTGGCCCGGCCCTGAGAGGCCTCCGCCAAACAACCCTGGTCATACCCACCCCGACGTCTCCCCCAAACCCATCAGAGTCCTGAGCCCTCTGCCTCGCCCCCCAGGGCCTGAGCCCACCTCCACAACCTCCTGACACTCGGGATGGGCAAAGGGGGCCAGGGACCGTTTCCCGCTCTCTGGAGAGTCGTCTGTGGCCAAGGGGGTGTGGTTCTGGGGGGCACAGGGACCGAGCCAGGGGAGGGAGGGGCTGCTCACTCCTATACTCCAGACCTGCCAGGCCCTTCCGATGATTCCAACCCAGCTCTCCGCCCTCCAGATTAAACGTGCCCAGGGCCACAGGCCCATCAGGACCCAAATTCCAAAATCTTCACAGTCAAGGTGACTGTGGGCTGAATGGTGGTGCCCAAAGGACTGTGACCTTACTGGAAACAATGGTCTTCAATCAAGTGAGATGAGATGTGACCCCGGGTTATCGGCTGACCCTAAATCCCACGACTGGTGTCCCACAGAGAAGACACGGGGAGATGGCCGTGTGGCAACAGAGGAGAGACTGGAGCAGGCGGCCACAAGGCCAGGGCCGCCGGGGGCCACCAGGGCCCAGAAGAGGCAGGAAGGCGCCTCCCTGGAGCCTCCGGAGGGAGCACAGCCCCGCCCACACCTTGACTTTGGACACAACTGTGAAGGAATCCATTTTTCTTGTTCTAAGGCCCCAGTTTGGGGTCACTGGCTATGGCAGCCCCGAGACCCTGACGTCCCTGCCGGGATGCCCCCGTCCTGAGCAGCGGCGGTCTGACCACACGTGCGGGGCGCAGTGGTCCCCTGTGACAGCCTATAGCCCAGCGAACACGGGCAGAGCCCTGGCAAACTTGTCCCCAAAGAACAGAGAGAGCCCAGTAGGACTGACCACCCCCCCCCCCCCGAGGTCTTCCACGGTGGCTGAACGGGCTGGCTTGGTCAGCGGCCCCCCGAGAGCTTGGAGCAGCAGGGGAGACCGAATCCTGGGTCAGCGTCCCGCCACGGGGCCCGGCTTACCCGGGAGCAGCCGCAGGACAGCCCCACCGGGGCTCCCTCTGGGCTCCTGGCAGCCCCGGGACATCACAGCTGCCCACCGTCGTTCACAGGCGGGGCCCACCCACGCCCAGTCGGGATTTTAAACTGGACGCCCTATTACATTATGTCCGGCAAATATGACGGTCTCCGAAGAAACAGGTCCTCTGACTGTCCTCCCTCGGGGCACATGTCGCCGCCACCCCCAGGCGGTCTGCACCCCATTCTCCCTCTTCCAGGGCCCCCACGTGGAGGGGATCTGGTGGGGGGAGGGCTGCCCCAGACCCAGTGCATGTGGCCCAGCTACGGCCAGGTGCCCTGCCCCTCCACTGCTCTGGACCCCAGTGCTGCCCCCTTGAAAGTGCCAGAAGTCAGGGCCCCAAGGGCACATCCAGCAGAGGGGCCTCCAGCTGGCATCTCACACTCCCCCTCCCCCAACGCCAGCCCAGAGCAGGTGCACGGGCAGCTGTGCTCAGACTCCCACTCAAAAACCCCAGGGCCTGGCTCGCCCACCCCTCAGCTCGGGGGCCACCGCCCACACTGCCCCACCCCATAAACCCACTGCACCTCGCTACCCCACCCCCGTGGCCTGCCTTGGCGTATCCAAACACTTCCCCTCCCCCAAGCCCAGGATGCAGCCCGTCAAAAAATTCAGCGGTCTCGCTGCCTTGAGCAGGAACCTCACCTGCTTGACTATCTCTTTGCATCTTTGTAGATCATGACTTACGTCCTTGGAGGCAGGGCCCCGCGGGCTGGCCCACAGGGCTGGCATGTGGCCCCAGTCGGCCCCTCCCACCCTGCCCACCCTTTGCAAAAAGGAGGGCCCCAGCCGGTCAGCATGAACGCGTCCTCCAGCACAGTCCCTCTGGCAGGGAGATCCAGGCAGGACCAAGGTCCCAGAGCCCCGTGGACCCCACCCAAACCTGGCTGAACGGAGCGTGGGCCAGACCCTGCGATAGGCCCCTTGCTGGGGGGCGAGGGTGGGGGAGGGGGAAGTACTGTCGGTGGGGGGATTAGCGCCTCTCTATGGAGGAGGCACAGGTGGGGAGAGGTTGCCAGCCACTCAGAGCCTCCAGGCCCCCTACACACGAGAGGGGGCCATGATCCCCGTCTGGAGGGGGTCCCAGGCTGAACTGAGATGGGGGTGCACAGCTCCCACCCAGACTGCACTCTCCAGCCCAGCACACCAGCTGAGGTCGTCCCGGCCATGGGACAGGTCACCGGGAGGCCACCCTGGACAGCCAGCGCACATGGGCCTGGGCTCCTCTGGAGAGAACAGAGAAGGGGGCTCGTGCCCCTGAAGCCCCCGCAGGCCCAGACGTGCGCACACGCCCACGCACGAAGAGCAGTGCGCAGGGGTGTCGGCACACCCCCGGCCGCACAGCGGGCGAGCTCTCGGCTCCAGGACGACCAGGCTGTGCCCCTCCCGCCCCACTCCCGGCTCGCGCCCAGCTTGCGGGCACACTTTGCTAACGCACTCCCCCCACCTGGGAGCCACCGCGGCCCCCAGCGTGGGGGGCCTGGCACTCATCTGCACCTCAGGGCACCTCTCTGCCTGCCCCGCCTCCAGCTGTGGGGACTCAAGGAACCCAGGAGCTGGTGTGGCCACGAGGAATCCTTGGTCCGCAAATGTGTTCTCGGCACATCCTCGATAAACATGCTCATTCTTTTCCCTTTTTCTCTTTTTCATTAAGTCAGAACATGAATGCCCTGGGGCTCTGTGACTTCAGACACAGGGCCACGCGTTGTGATGGGCAGGCCTCGCTCCGGGGTGCTGGGCGCCCCGTGAGTGGGCTGCGTGCCCCTCCTCCCACCCTCAGCGGCCTGGGCCAGACAGAGGCAGCGGGGGTCTGGCCTCTGCTGAGCGCCAGGTTTGGAGACACATATCCCTCACCCACCACATCTGCCAGATGCCAGCAAGGCAAGCGAAAAGTGGGGTGGGTAGCTCCAAGCCGTGGGTTTCGGGGAGAGCCGAGCGCTGGAGTGGCCTGTGGCCTGGGGCACCCACGGCCCCACATACTTACAGTACCCACACCTGGTCCCGCCTTCAAAGATGAATCCGTTGGGCACGGCCCCGTAGCGCCGGAGGTCTGACAGCTTCCACTGCCCCATGACAGTCGGGGGGACGTCCCTGGCCACCACAAGGATGTCATTGCAGAGGTGAAGGGTGGCGGGGCCGCTCTCCAGCTTCGTGCCTGGTGCCACCGTCACGTGGAACCTGTGCACTGGGGCAGCGGAGGGGCGAGAGGGCATCACTGCGAGCAGAGGCCCAGGGGAGGGGCAGCTCCCGGGTGTCGGCACCAGACGCAGGGCTGGCCCCCCACCCCGGCCCAGCTGGCGCCCTCCAGCCCCCAGGGGCCGCACTCCCTGCTCCCAGGCAGCAGACCCTACGCTGGTTCAGAGGCAGGCAAGCACCCAGAGGGGCCGCCCTGGTCACCTTCCCTGTCCTAACCCTCAGCGAGCCCCTGGGAAGCCCCCAGCTCAGGACCAAACACACAGCAGCTGAGGCCAGTGATACTGTGATGATTTTTTTAAACAAATAAAAATTAATGCAAAAGTCCATGATGAATGAAGTATCAAATGGTTAAATAAAGACAAGGCTCACCATTACCTTGATCCCAAAACCAGACAAAGACCCCATCAAAAAGGAGAATTACAGACCAATATCCTTGATGAACATGGATGCAAAAATTCTCACCAAAATACTAGCCAATTGGATCCAACAGTACATTAAAAGGATTATTCACCACGACCAAGTGGGATTTATCCCTGGGCTGCAAGGCTGGTTCAACATCCGCAAATCAATCAACGTGATACAATACATTAACAAAAGAAAGAACAAGAATCATATGATCCTCTCAATAGATGCAGAAAAAGCAACTGACAAAGTACAGCATCCTTTCTTGATCAAAACTCTTCAGAGTATAGGGATAGAGGGTACATACCTCAATATCATAAAAGCCATCTAGAAAAACCTACAGCGGATATCATTCTCAATGGGGAAAAGCTGAGAGCTTTTCCCTAAGGTCAGGAACACGGCAGGGATGTCCACTCTCACCACTGCTATTCAACATAGTATTAGAAGTCCTAGCCACAGCAATCAGACAACAAAAAGAAATGAAAGGCATCCAAATCGGCAAAGAAGAAGTCAAACTCGCACTGTTTGCAGATGATATGATACTGTATGTGGAAAACCCAAAAGACTCCACCCCAAAACTGCTAGAACTCATACAGGAATTCAGTCAAGTAGCAGGATATAAAATCAATGCACAGAAATCAGCGGCATTCCTATACACCAACAACAAGACAGAAGAGAGACAAATCAAGGAGTCGATCCCATTTACAATTGCACCCAAAACCATAAGATACCTAGGAATAAATTTAACCAAAGAGGCAAAGGATCTGTACTCAGAAAACTATAAAATACTCATGAAAGAAATTGAAGAAGACACAAAGAAATGGAAAAACGTTCCATGGTCATGGATTGGAAGAACAAACATTTTGAAGATGTGAATGCTACCTAGAGCAATCTACACATTCAATGCAATCCCCATCAAAATACCATCCACTTTTTTCAAAGAAATGGAACAAATAATCCTAAAATTTGTATGGAACCAGAAGAGACCCTGAATAGCCAGAGGAATATTGAAAAAGAAAAGCAAAGCTGGCAGCATCACAATTCCGGACTTCCAGCTCTATTACAAAGCTGTCATCATCAAGACAGTATGGTACTGGTACAAAAACAGACACATAGATCAATGGAACAGAATCGAGAGCCCAGAAATGGACCCTCAACTCTACGGTCAACTCATCTTTGACAAAGCAGGAAAGAATGTCTAATGAATAAAGACAGTCTCTTCAACAAATGGTGTTGGGAAAATTGGACAGCCACATGAAGAAGAATGAAACTGGACCATTTCCTTACACCACACACAAAAATAGACTCCAAATGGTTGAAAGACCTAAACGTGAGACAGGAGTCCATCAAAATCCTAAAGGAGAACACAGGCAGCAACCTCTTCGACCTCAGCCGCAGCAACTTCTTCCTAGAAACATCGCCAAAGGCAAGGGAAGCAAGGGCAAAAATGAACTATTGGGATTTCATCAAGATAAAAAGCTTTTGCACAGCAAAAGAAACAGTCCACAAAACCAAAAGACAACCGACAGAATGGGAGAAAATATTTGCAAATGACATATCAGATAAAGGGCTAGTATCCAAAATCTATAAAGAACTTATCAAACTCAACACCCAAAGAACAAATAATCCAATCAAGAAATGGGCAGTGGACATGAACAGACATTTTTCCAAAGAAGACATCCAAATGGCCAACAGGCACATGAAAAAGTGCTCACCATCGCTCGGCATCAGGGAAATCCAAATCAAAACCTCGATGACATACCACCTCACACCCGTCAGAATGGCTAAAATAACAAGTCAGGAAACGACAGATGTTGGCGGGGATGTGGAGAAAGGGGAACCCTCCTACACTGTTGGTGGGAATGCAAGCTGGTGCAACCACTCTGGAAAACAGTATGGAGGTTCCTCAAAAAGTTGAAAATAGAGCTACCATGCGATCCAGCAATTGCACTACTGGGTATCTACCCCAAAGATACAAATGTAGGGATCCGAAGGGGTACGTGCACCCTGATGTTTATAGCAGCAATGTCCACAATAGCCAAACTGTGGAAAGAGCCAAGATGTCCATCGACAGATGAATGGTTAAAGAAGAGGTGGTATATATACACAATGGAATATTATGCATCCATCAAAAGGAATGAGATCTTGCCATTTGCAACGACGTGGATGGAACTGGAGGGTGTTATGCTGATCGAAATAGGTCAATCAGAGAAAGACATGTATCACATGACCTCACTGATACGAGGAATTCTTAATCTCAGGAAACAAACTGAGGGTTGCTGGAGTGGTGGGGGGTGGGAGGGATGGGGTGCCTGGGTGACAGACATTGGGGAGGGCATGTGCTATGGTGAGCGCTGTGAATTGTGCAAGACTGTTGAATCATAGATCTGTACTTCTGAAACAAATAATGCAACATATGTTAAGAAAAAAAAAAGAAAAAGAAGAAGTTAGCAGGAGGGGAAGAATGAAGGGGAGTAAGTCGGAGGGGGAGACGAACCATGAGAGACGATGGACTCTGGGAAACAAACTGAGGGTTCTAGAGGGGAGGGGGGGGGGGGGATGGGTTAGCCTGGTGATGGGTATTGAGGAGGGCACGTTCTGCGTGGAGCACTGGGTGTTATGCACAAACAATGAATCATGGAACACCACATCAGAAACTAATGATGTAATGTATGGTGATTAACATAACAATAAAAAAATTAAAAAAAAATAAAGACAAGGTTCGTCAGGGTTGCTGGGGTGGGTCAGGAAGGAAAGGGAAGGCAGGGCAGGCTCAGGGCAGGCCAAATTTTGGTATTCGGCTCATCGCACGCTTTGTGCATTGATCCTGAGCGTTTTAAAGACTGTTACAGTGTCACTGATCTTGACGGCCGTGGTTCTGGGCATCTGGTGTGAGGCCCTCCTCCCCGAGCGCACCGGGGGCCCCCACCTCTGCATCCCGTCCGGCCACCCTGCAGAGCTGCACTGGCCCCCCGGCCTCCCTGGCTCAGGCGCAGAAGCCACCACACCCCTGGTGGGCGCTGCAGTGGGATGGGGTCTCTGTGGCCTCGCTGCCCCTGGAACCCTGGCTCTGGGCTTGGGTGGACACAGGGTGGAGAGCAAAAGGCAGCACTTAGGAAGGTCACTCTGCTCAACAGAGCCTCCGTGGGGTAAGGGCCCTAGTTCTAACTAACAGGATCGAGTCAAGGAGCTGGGGGGCCCCGCGGCCCCAGCTGCTCCCCAAGCCCCCTCACAGGGCCCGAGCACCTCTGGGCAGCGCCGCGTCCTCCCAGACCGTGAGCCCGAAGCACAGAGGTGGGTGGCAGAGGCGCTTGGCAAACACTTGTGCGTCGTGCCCTGGAGTCACGGCATGGCTCCGGCAGCCTGTGGGTGAGGGTCCCTCAGGACACTTAGAGACGAGGTCTTTCGCCCCGGCCCCACTCACCCTCGCCGAGTGCATAGCGGATCCGGGCATCCCAGGCACACATGGCCTCGCGGCTCTCGAAGCCCAGCATGACAGCCTGGGACAGGCAGATGATGGCCAGCGTGTGGGCCAGGCCCTCGTAGGGCAGGCCGGGCTCCAGGCCACAGATGTCCTCCAGCGTCAGGCTGCTGCGCTCCCGGAGGCCCTTGGCTCGCTCCGCCTTGTCCTTGTAGGCCAGCATCAGCAGGCAGTCTGCGGGGACGCCGGGCAAGACACGCGGTACAGGCCGTCAGCAGCACCGCCCCCTGCACCCCTGCACCCCCTGCAGAGGCCGCGGCACGCCTGGAGAGCCAGGGCTTGAGGTATGACCCCCAGGAAGCCACCCAGCCGCTCCGGGGCAACGTCTCCTCGTGCAAACGGCATCTCCCACCCCGCCTGGCGCACGGGCCCCACGGACACTCCACAGCTGAGCCTGCCCACCTGGCTCTGGCCCCAGCCCCCACCGCTGCATCCACCCTGCCCCAACCCTGGGGCCCCCGCGGGCCACTCTCAAGGGCTGCAGGGCCTCTAGGAGCTGTGGCAGGGAGCCCGTGGGGACGGACAGAGAGCCAGCGGCAGCGTCGAGCCCCCTTCCTGCCGCACGCAGACCTGCCGGGCCTCCTGGGCTTCTCATTCTCCCGGGTGTGGGCTCTAGCCCTAGGGGGGAGCCACTGGGCCTTAGGTCCCACCACCGGCCCCCATGCCGGCCCACCCTCAAGACCGGCAGGCCTGCCCTTCCCCCACGGCAGGTGACACGCCTCTGTCCTGGAGTTCCCGACTCTCCTCAACTTCACAGTCGCTGTCCCCGTCATCCCGATGGTATCCCAATGGGACAACGAGCCAGAGCCCACAACGGCCCGTAGCCCCAGGCACACCAAGGTCGAGCAGACGGCACCTGTCCCTCCTACAAGCCTGCCTCGCCCTCCCCCCACCTGCCCAGGCCTTCCCGTCTCCTATCTCCTTAGCGTCTGAAATGCTTTTATCAGAAAAAAGCAAAGACGTTCCCATTTTGAGGGCCAGAAGCCCAGAGCCCAGAGAAACCCACGTGCTCCCCTGAGGCTTCCCGGGTGTTTGCTCCCAAGAGTGGCCCGGGGAGAGGGGACCCCCCCCCGCCACCCGTCCCCCTCCAGCAGGCTCTGGGATCCCCCACAGCGGGTTTTCTCTGCAGAAGTCTGTGGCTCGTCTAGCCGCTGTCCTCACCCCCACCAACCTGCTCACGCACAGGGAGGGCGTGGAACCATCGGTCAAATGGAAGACCATCCCTCGAGGCGTGGCCTGACCTGCACGGCAGAGTGACTGTCACCTCCTTTGTTCTAGGAGTTACGCTCCCAGGAATAGAGCTGCGAGCAGGCTCAACACAGCTTTCTGTAAAGAGCCAGACAGGAACCGTTTCTGGCTTCATGGGCCAGGCAGTGTCTGCCACAGAGACCTAACTCTGAAGACAGCCAGAGTAACCCGTGAGTGAATGGCTCTGCTCCAATAAAACTTTATCACACAAACGAGCAGAGGGCCGGATTTGGCTCAGGGCGGTGCTTTGCCGAGTCCTGGTCTGGAATGGAGTTTGCCACCACTGCCGCGGCGCCCTCACACCTCCCTGAAGCCTCCTGCGGCCAGGCAGGTGCTCCCCCCTCAGACGGGCCCATGCGCAAGGCTGGTCTGGGGGCCTGCACATGACAGGAGCTGGCGGTCGTCCCTCAGGCCCTCCTCCCACGCCTGTTCCATCGTTTTGGATTCTGCCTCCGTTTGAGATGCAGCGCCCATCCCACCCGGTAGGGAGGTGAGAATGCGCGAACACCCTCGCCCATCTGCAGCAGGCCGAATGGGCCCGGAGGATACGTCCACGTCCTGACCCCAGACCTGCAAGCACGACCTCATCTGGAGAAAGGGTTTCTGCAGATGTCATCAGGTTAAGGATCTCAGGGGTCATCGAGGATTATCCGGGCAAGCCCTAGCCTAACAGCACGGGTCCTACAGGAGACAGCAGGCACGCACACAGGAGGAGGCCACGTGAGGCCAGCCCCAAAGTGACACGGCGCCTGGAACCACCAGGAGCTGGAAGAGGCCCTGCAGACACCCTGAGGGTGGCCGTCCCGCTGCTGGGACAGGGAGAGGGCAGATCTCTGCAGGCCCAGGAGACTAGCACATCCTCCAAGTCACTGCTCACGTTCCTGGATGTGAACCAAACAGGCTGAGGGACGCGGCTATGACGCGCTCCCACCTTCTGCCCGGGGGGGAGGTGACCCGGGTCAGCGCCTGGTTTTGGCTGGGGCAGGTGGCATCCACCCCATGCTCAGTGCCCCCAGCATGGGTGGGAAAGGGGTGGTAGGGAGGGGGCCAGGTTGGGCCCAGCAACTGTGGGGCCCTCTCCCCTCCACATCATCTGCAGCAGTAAATGGATCCGATTTTTGGAAACCCCTTCCCCAGGAGTGCTATTTACCACAGGCATTGGAAGAATGGGAGTTTTCAGGTCAGGGGCCCGAGACGACAGAGCAGGGTCAGCCCAGGAGAGATGGCACCAGCCCCTCCGGGGCCACAGCACCCCTGCGGACACATGAGGCCAGCACACCGGGGCCCGCCCCAGCAGGACAGCTCCGCCGGGCACCCTACGGCTTCAGCCCTCCTGGGGAGCTCAGCAAGACTGGTCGCTTGGTGAGGTCTCCTGGTCACCAGGGCCCCCACTCAAAAGGCCTCTGTCAGGGTCCTGTCCATGCGGCCATGTGGGCTCCGCTCACAGCCCGAGGGCTGAAGGGGGTGGCCAGGCGGCACCGCAGCTCCAGGGGCCGGATGCGGGGCCGTCCACAGGGACCGGGGAGGGTGGGGGCTCATGGGGACAATGAGGTAAACCAAGGCAGCGGAGACTGACAGGTGCACACGCAGGCAGACACACAGACACACATGCGCTCACCAACAAACACACTCACACGTAAGCACACCGGCACACTCACGCACACACTCCACCTCCCTGCCGCGGCCGAGGGCACGGGTGCCACAGTGGGAGACCGGCTGAGCCCGTCCCAACCCTGCGTCCGCAACCGCCGACCCATGCCTAGCCTGCTTTCTGTCTGAGGAATGGACACCACCCAGCCCGCCCAGGCCAGGTGCTAACACAGCCCTGGCCCCCCGCAAATGCCACCCCGCGGGCAAGCACAGAGCGGCCCAGCAGGGGCCTCGGCCCTGAGCCCCGAGCACACCCTGCCCTCCAGCGACCGCGCCCTGCAGTGAGCTAGGAGCTAGGGCGGCTCCAGGAAGGGGCAAATGCCCCGCATGAGGTCCCGCTCCCTGAAAGCCCCCCCCCCCCCCGGGATCCCTCAGAGCCCACCCAAGCCTCCCGTTCTGAAGCCCTGGGCCCAGGGTCATTGTGCTCCTGAGCGGGCAGGGGACCCAGGAGACAGAGGCCAGGCCCCCCGCAGAGCTGACAGCAGGAGTGGGGATGGTCCAAGGGATGACAGCGGCTGTGGGGGGCCTGGGCGTGGAGCCGAGACCCTCCCAGGGGGGGCACAACAAAGGCGACTCCCAACGCCAGAAGCCAGTGCGGCGGGCCCCACAGGGATCAGCGCTGCGCTGGAGGGGACAGCCAGAGCAAAGGCCCAGAGGCAGGAACCCAAAGGGCCTGCAGGCGGGGGAGGGAGGGGAGAGCGGCGCAAGGTGCTGGGTCGGGGGCCTGGTGAGCCTGAGGCAGAGGCTGCTCAGCAAGAAGTGCCGTTGGCCTAGGCTGCGCCAGGCCCTGCAGTAACCATGGTGACAGCCCGGGGGGGGGGGGGGGCCTTTCCCGCAGGGCAGATGCGGACACTGGACTGGGGGTGCAGGGGCGCCCGGGGAGGGGACTGCAGGGGCGGGGCTTGGGCCGGTCCCTCCCGGACACGTGAGCTGCAGAAGCCCATCGGACACCGCGCGCAGGCGTCTGCAGATGTAAAAATAACTGCGGGGTCATGAGCCCTCAGAGGCGCTAGCAGCCAGGGGCTGAGAGCCTGGGGGAGGGCGGGCTGAGGAGAGTCCGGAGGAGAGGCCACGGCAGGACGGACACGGAGGTCCACACCCACGTGGATGCAGCACGAGGAGCGGCTGCTGGAGGCAGTCCTCCGTCAGTGACCTCGACGCAGCGCCTTCAGCTGAGCCACTAGAGCCCAAGGGGACCCTGCTGAGGAGGCAGCAGCCCGGGGACAGCCCGCAGCTGCGGCGGGTGGGGGCTGCTCCCCAGGCCGAAGCCGGAGGGCCCAGCCCCATTCAGGGTCCACCTGGGGAAGGAGGCCCGTGCACAGTGTTCGCGGGGGCGTGCAGAGCTGTGTGGCTCATGAGGACGGGCCACCCCGAGAGCACGGGCATCAGTGGGGCACACAGGCTGTGGGGCTCAGCCCTCCGCCCGCTGGACCACCCGTCCACCCTCAGCAGGTTCCACGGCGGGAGCCCAATCAGGACGGGTGCAGATTACACCGTGCGCGCGGCGACACTGAGATCTGCTCCTGGGTGCTCCGAAGCCCAGCCCTGAGTCCCAGGTCTGCGGGGAGCCCAGGCCCCTTCTTCGAGGTGTCCACGCGGACAGGAAGCCTGGCCGCCACTCACACTCTGTCCTCGGGCTGCCTGCCCACCTGGAACTGAGACGTCACACCCATTCCCACGGGACACAGACCCTCCCCACCACCACCACCTGGTACCTGGCCCTTTGGAATACGCCCCCCTTAGAGACGCTGCCAACCATGTGGGGCACAGGCCAAGGCCCCGCTCCTGGGTGAGTCTGCACGGCCCCAGGTCTTGCTGAAAGCAGCTGGGCTCACAGCTCACGCTCACTGCCTGCGAGTGGCAATGCGGGGTCCTTGCCCCCCAGGACTGGAGGCAGGGGTGGGGGGGAGACTCTGGGTCCAGGGACGAGAGGTGGTAGGTGCAGGGCTCAGAGGGGCGGGAGCCTGCCTTGCATTGCCCTTCATCCCCTCCACCGTCCAGGTTCTCACGCAAGGCCCTGCCTGGGGTGTCCTCTCCTCTACCCTCCAACAACCCCCTCAAACCCAGTTCCAGTTCCTGTGCCGGAGGCTGCCCTCCCCAGGCTCCTCCAGTGCTCTCCACACCCGGCCTGCCTTTTTTTCACACACGGGAGGTCCCAGGAAAGGCTCCATGACCACCGAGGCCTACAGACCCAGATTCTGGATGCAGGGGACCCCTGCAAACTCCCTGCAGTGCCGAAAGGCCCTGCTTCCGAAGGCAGGTGCTCTCCGGGTCCAGCGGGGAGCTCACCTCTCCGCTAGCTCTCTCTGATACTGAGATAAAACCCACCCCCCCGGGGCTGCAGGAGGGACAAAGACCATCTCAGGGGCTGCTCTTCGGGAGGGACATCTGGACCAAGAGCCTCCTCGGAGGCCCACACGGGCCCCGGCTCACCACTGTCCACCAAGCAACACCCCCAACCTGCAGCCAGGCCCTGCCCCCAGCCACAGCTGGCCAAAGCCTCCTCAGTGCTACCGGGGCCTCTGCCCTGCCCTCGGCCTGGCCGCTGCCTATGCATTCCCGCCTTTCGGGGGCCGCTCAGTCTCCCCAGCCCCAACACGTTGTTGGCCAGGCCTTCCCCTGGACAAGGACCCCTGGGGCATGAGGCGCAGGGTCTGGGCATGAAGAACTGACTGGCTGAGTGATCAGTCCAGGGAGCCCGGGCCCCCTTGGAGGGGGAAGCTGAGGCCTGGGCACCAAGTGTGTCCATGACCAAAGGTAGGCCCTTGGATGGCGACTGTGAGCAGGCTCGGCACAGGGAACGAGGGGACCCGGGAGAGGGAGCAGGGAGGGCGCCCCCCACTCAACCCTTCCCGGGAAATGACAGACACCCCAGGCGCCCCGGAAGACATTCTGGCAGCCCCACACGTGTGAGGCAGTATGCACTCACACCCCGAGCACCCCACACAGACCCCGGGGTGCCTGGGCCTGCGCCAGCACACCTGTCTCCCCAAACAGCTGCAGGCCCGCAGCTCCAAGCCTCCCAAATGCTTGAGAACGGCTCACGGAGGCCAAATGCCCAACTCAGGGCTCGCAGCCGGCCTCCTCCCACGCAGGGGGTGCTGGCCCAGGTGAGGGGGGCAGGGTAGTGCCAGTCACTCCCCCCCAACCCCAACGCAACCCCGGCTTATCTCTTCTCAGACACAGAAGCGCCGGCTGTTCCTACCTGGCGGCCTAGCTAGCCTCTGCCCCCCCTCCCCAGGAAGGTGGGAGGGCCACCCGGGTCAGCGCTGCCTGGAGGGGCCCAGCTGGATTCAGATTCAGGGGCACCACTCAATCCCCCCAGGCGCACAAGGGCGGCACCTCCCCGGAGTGCTCCTACCGCCTGTTGGGGAAGGGGGAGAGGAGCTTCTGGCCCCTCCAGCCCGCCCCCCACCCCACGCCCACCCGGCTGCCCCGCCCGCCCCTCCGGCCTCAGTCCGCCTTCCCGGGAAGGTGGGGGTACGGGAGGGTCCCGGCGTCAGGGTCGGGGGCGCCCGGGACTCCCCGCAGGAGCAGGCCGAGGCGGCGCTCTCCGCTCTCCGGTTACCGCCCGGCCGGCGCCGCCGGCTAGTTCGGGCGAGCTGGCCGCGCTCCGGGCGGGCCGGGCTCCGGAGGCCGCGGCGCCCGCCGCCCGCCGCCCGCCGCCCGCCCCGCGCCCCGCGCCCGCTCACCTGCCACCGGCGACGGCTTGCGCAGCACCAGCCACCTAGTCTTCCACTGCGGGGACAGAGGGAGCGTAAGCGGCCGCCGCGCCCCGCGCCCGCCCCGCGCCCGCCGCGCGCCCCGACCTTCTTGCCGTCCCGCAGCTTGACCTGGCCCTCCACCAGCGCCGCCTCGGTCATCTTCTGTCATGGTTCCCGCGGCGCCCGCCGCGCCTCTGCCCGCCGCCCCGCGGCCGCGCAGCCCAGGGTCACTTTCAAAATAGCTCGGGGAGGGCGCTGCGCCGCGGGCCGGCGGGGGGCGGGCCGGCGGGGGCGGGGCGCGGGCGGGGCACCTGGGGCCACCTGGGGCTCGGACTCGGCGCCCCGGGCCCAGCGGGGCGGGGCGGGCTTCTCATCCCAAAGTAAGGGAAACAACCTGACCACACGGAGCCGCGTTCAGTGTGTCTTCAACCTGGCTTCACCCTCGGGCACCTGCCCGGTCCACCACCCCAGGGGCACCTGCCCCTCCCACTACCCCAGGGCCGTCCCAGAAACCCTGACAACCCCCTGACCCCTGAGGACCCTGGCCAGGACGCGGCCTCACCCCGCAGCCCTCCAGCCCCCTCCTCTGCAGGATAGTGGAGAGGGAGTCCGTTCACACCCCCTGGCAGCATGGATCCCAGTACAGGTTGCTGTGGGGTGGTGGGTGGGTGGGACCGGGACCCCCTCCCCCAGCCCCGCCTGCAGGACAGGGCCCCAGGTCCTGTGTCTGGTCTCCCCGACGGGGCTAAGAGCCATCCCTCCTGGTGAGGTGTTCTGCTGCTGTTTGAAAGGCCCACCGGGAGCCCCCTTCACAACAGGAGGTTGGGGCTCTGAGCTTCTGGATTTTTCCTCCCCCACCCTGTAGATCGAGTCCAGCTGCCCCTGGTTCTTCCAGAGCCCAGGTGGTTTGGGGGACCTGGCAGGTGTACCCCTTGGACATCTGCCCCCATGTCCAAGATGGCTTCCAACACCCATGCCTTCAGGAGCATCCAACAAGGTAAGGAGACGGCAGCAGAGCTGGGGTGCTGTACCCTGGAAACGCAGCGTGCCCTACTCGACGTTCCCAACCCGACGGGCTCACGATTGGGCAGGGATGAGAGGGAAGGAGTAAACACTGTTCTAGTCACTCAGCGCCTGCGCAGCAGGAAGGCTGACGTCCGTGGGGCTTGAATGTGAGTCTTCACCCCGTCCAGGCCCTTCGGATGTCATGCTCAGAGCGGCGGGCGGTGGGGAGGGCAGGGGGTCTCGGTGGCGGGACTGCTTGTGGGGGGCGGATTGGGGAGCCGCGGGGGCAGGCAGAGGTTTGGAGTCCCCACGCAGCAGCCACCATGCTGGGTGCAGAAGGCCAGGCTCACCGCCTTCGGGCGCACCCTCCCCACGGTCCCTGGGGATCTGACAGCATGGGTCCCTGGTGGGCCACAGGCTTGAATATGATGCCAGGGCCATGTCTTGCCTGGGCCTAGCGCAGGGCAGGGTGACACCAGGCCCAGAAGGAGTTCTGTTTCTCCCACCGCCCCCAACTTACCCCACCCCCACATCACCTGTGCAACCACCAGCCGCCTTCTGCAGAGCAGTTGCCTAGCCACAGAGCCCCATTCATGCCCCCACACGGCTCAGGCCCCCAGGGGATGGCGCGGGACAGCCGGCCTGGAGCCGGATGGCGGCTGGGGGCCGTGGCCAGAGACACATCCGCCGCCCTGGGCGCCTGGCACTCAGTCATCCCTGCAGGGAGGGGCAGCGCCCTGCTGCATTCCCCAGCGCTGGCCCTGACCCAGCCTCCTGCCATGCCTGGCAGCTGCACCTGCTCCCGCACTGGCCCCAGAAAATGCGGGCCGAGGCACGGACACAGCTCCTCTCCCCCCACCAGGCTGCTGAAAGGCGTGGAGAGGTTCCTGCCGGGCTCCTACCCCCAGATTTGGGCCTCTCTGCTCCTCAGCTCCTGCTGTGGACCCCAGATTTATGTGTTGAGATCAACCCCCAGAGGGACGGAGTTGGGAGGGGGGCCTTTGGGACAGAATTAGATCATGAGGGTGGAACCCCCCATCACCCGGTGACAGATGATTTGATTGATGATTTTTCAACCTTAGGATGGTGGGGAAACCATACACATCCACTAGAAACTGCTTCAGATTTTGACATTGGATCTTTTCCGGGGCCAGTGATCTGCGGCGCATTCTCTGTGATGCCAGGCAGCTCCCGGACAAGCCCTCGGTACGCGGACCACCGTCTGTCCCCACACGACTGCTCCAGTTTTCACTTCCAGGGAGACCCAGGAGGTGCTCGACACTTTGTTATGAAATAGGCTTCGTGCTGGACGAGCCTGCCCACCTGTAGGCTAACGTGGGTTAGCCTGAGCACGTGGCCGGCGGGCCCGGCTGAGCCACGATGTTCGGTCAGTTAGGTGCGTTCAGTGCATTTTGGACTCAAGATATTTTCAACGTGACCTCATGATGAGCTGAGGAAGGTGTGTAGTGCCCTGACAGTGTCCTTGTAAGAAGAGACACGAGAGAGATGCCCTCTGTCCGCCACGTGAGCACCCCCAGAAGGCAGCCGTCCATAGCCAGGAAGCGAGCATGCGGGCACCTTCATCTCAGACTTCTGGCCTCCAGGACTGTAAGAAACAAATGTCTCTTTCTTAGCCACCCAGCCTCTGGTTTCTGTTCTAGCCGCCTGGGGGGCAAGAAGACCGCTTCCCCCCGGTTGCGGCGAGGGTTGCTGGTTGCAAGTGGCAGAAACGGACTCTGGCCATGGAAGCAGGAAGGAATTTGCTGGAAGCACGTCAGGCCTCTAGTCGAACCCAGGGGCGGCTGGAGAGCCAGCAGGAGCTTTGGGAGGCAGGGCAGTAGGAAGCCACGTTCCCGAGACCGGATGCCGCCCCAGCCCCACACCCCCGCACAGCTGGACTGGGCAGCCACGGGACACGGCCAGCGCCTGCCAAGCAGCCCACGGCCATGAATGACAGCTGCAGCCCTGACGGACCACACAGCCAGGGGCGCCACTGCTGGCCATCGCGGCCAGGGAAACCGCCACTGCTACCAGAGTCTGTGGCCACGGGGCACCATTGTCCCATCAGTGGCTCTGCGGCCACAGCACCTGCCACCAGACCACCCCCGCCCCCCCGCCACTCACCACCCAGTGAACTCGAACCATCATGTGACTTTCTGGTCTCAGCTGCTTCTTCTGGCTTCATGACGATGATGGGCCCCCACGTGAGGCCATGTGTGTGAGGGTCTCTGATAATGACCCTGGGTTACAAACACAGGGATGATCGGGACCAGGCCCGGCTGCCTCATCTCAGACCTCCAGGTGCTCAGTGTGGCTGGGGAAACACACATACCACCTGCCCCGTGGCCCCCCACCCCACTCACTCCCTCGCATTTCACGGCACCCCTCAGTCAGGGGGCGCTGCAGGAAGGAGGCCCGGCCCGTGGCGCGTGGGCAAAGGGATGAGCACCGCTCCCAGGCCCAGCCGAGGGCGCCCAGCACCAGCCCCCACATACGTCGCACAGGCTGAGCCGCGTCCCCCAAACTCGTGGGTTGAAGCCTTACCCCTCCACGTATTTGGAGATGGGGTCTTCAAGGAGGCACGTAAGGCTGAGTGAGGTCACCAGGGTGGGGCCCCGATCCCACAGGACTTCGGCCTTACGAGTAGAGGGAGTGACGCGGCCATCTCTCCTCTCTCGGGGCACACACAGACAAGGGCCCTGCAAGGACACAGTGGGAAGGTAGCCGTCTGCGGTCCGGAAGAGAGGCCTCACCAGAACCGGCGCTGCCGGCTCCTGACCTCGGACTCCAGCCTCCGGAATGGTGAGAAGATACATTTCTTTGTGTTCTCCCCAGCGGGGCAGCCCAAGCCAACAAGGGGATGGGGTGATCTTTTGAAAAGATGGCTGCAATGATGCCCCCGCAGCCACACCCCTGGAAATGAGGCCGTATGCCCCGTCCCGCTGAGACCCAGTCCGCCTCGCCTCCTGGAATCTGGCTTTGACACAGGAGGCACAATGGGAAGGCTCACAGCCACTGTGTTTGGGAGCCCAGCCTCCACCACGTGAACAAGCCTAGGCTACCCCGGTGGGTGAGGAACCACACAAGGCCTACTCACCACGCGGCCCCAAACAACAGCCAGTTGGTCCCCCAGGAGCAGAACAGCCCAAGACCCACAGATGCCTCCAGCTATGGGAAGGAGCCAGCCCAGCCCAGAAGAACCAGCCAGCCAAGCCCGGGCCAAGGTGCCAACCCACAGAATGGTGAGCCTGGTACGTGGCTGTTGGGTCTGGAGGTCAGTCGTGACACACACAGAGTGTTCTGATATAGTGTCCGACTCCAAGCCTCGTGGGCATGGGAAGCTCCAGATACAAGAAGGCCGGATCCCTGAGTCGCCACCGGGACGGGCACCAGCTACCTCCCAGCTGGGCAAGAAGTCTCACAGACAGCAGGCAGGGTGGGGAGAGGGAGGGAACCCACGTCGGCACCCGTCACGGTGACCCCACAGCACGTTGGAGAGAAGGGGGTCGGAAAAGCCACCAGAGGGGAAAAGGTATTTAGGGAAGATCCACTGGAGTAAAGCAGATTCTCAACAGTGGCACCGGTGGCTGAGGCCATGGAGAACCTTCCAGAAGCTGACAGAAAGGAAGGACGCTGGGACGTCTGAGACTCAGTGATGGGAGAACGCCGTCAGCAGCTCTGTGGCCCACTACGGAGGCTCAGACAGATCAACTCATCCAAGTGCACCTTCTGCCACCGGGTCAAGAAGAAGCAGAATTCTCCTTGAGGCCAGTAACAATTAACGTACTGAACCAGCCGTAAAATGTCGTCCGGTAAAGGAAACACGGGGCCCAGGGCATTTTATCGAGGATTCTACCCGACTTTCCAAGACAGATCATTCCAGCCTTAGACCGAGTCCTCCGGGGACTAATAAAGAAGGCATCATCTGGAACTCATTCTGTGAGTCATTCAAAGAGTGTAAGAAAGGCCCATCTCACTCACAAATGTAATGGACGATCCTCAACAACATACAAGCAGACCTGAAAACGCTTGTGAAAAAGTTAAAAGGGCGTGGGTCAGCCAGGCGCCTTGACAGGCCGGCGCGGTGTCAGGACAATTCAGAGAGGTGGTCTTGGAAGGGGGCCAGCAGGGCTAAGTCGGGGGGGCCTGGGCTGGACAGGAGGAGTGGATACCACCTCGAGGCCTGCCGGGGAGGTCCCCGAACCACGGTGGAGAGGGTCATTCCCATGCTGGGAGGAGCAGGGGCCTTCCGTGAAGGGCCCGGGTGCACCAGCACAAAGCGCCTCGGACAGGGGTCTTCACCAACAGAAGTTGATGGGCTCCGCATCCTGGAGACCAGAGTCCAAGACTGAGAGGCCAGCGGGGCTGGTTCCTTCTGAGGGTGAGGGAGAACGTGCGCCAGGCCTCTGCCCTTGGCCCGCGGATGGCTGCCTTCCCCTGTGGCACTGCCGTGTGCCTGTCTGTGTCCGTATTTCCCCTCCTTCTAGGGACACAGTCCTATTGGATCGGGGCCCACGCTCGCGGCCTCATCTGGACTTGATCACCTCTATAACGACCCTCCCTCCAAAGAAGATCACATTCTGAGGTCCTGGGGGCTGGGACTTCAACATTGGAATTCCAGGAGGACACAGTTCAACCTGTAACATGGAAGCGACCCCAAACGGAGGGAGCCGGGGAAATCAATATCCCAATGTCACTCTCCTGCCTCCTCCGACCCGCCGCCGGGGCTCCCCAGTGTCCTCAAAAACCCAGTGGGCACAGGAGCCATGCGGTCCGTGGGGATCAGCCTCCTGGGCGGAGAAGGCAGGGAGCGGACCGCAATCTGGAGGGGCAGCTGGAAGATGCCGGGCTCGCTCCAGGCAGGCAAGGCTGGCTCGGCGCCACACGGTGGACAGTCTCTCATCGGGAGCCGCCTCTTTAACGGACCCACACGCAACACCCACAGGGGAGAAGAGGCAGGGGGCCATGGGGGGCCAGAGCAGGGGCAGTATGAGAGAGAACATTCTAGAAGCAGTGGAAACAGCATGAGCAAGGGCACAGGGTGGCCAGAGTGGCCAAAGCACAGGGTGGGGGGCAGGGTGGGGCAGAAACGGGCCGGAGGTAGGTGGGGTCCCACCCCAGGGATTGGGGGAGGCTTCGAGGTGGGGGGGCAGTGACCTGGAGAAAGTCCTGGCCTGTCACCTCAGAGAGAGGCGGGAAGATCTGGTCCGAGGTGGGGGCTGTGGAGGTGACCAGAGAGAAGGAGGCTCTGGGGGTCCAGGAGGAGCAGGAGAGGTGGGTGGAGACTGTGCGGAGGGCCCCCACCCTCTGGGCAGCTCTGAGGAGGGTCCCCTTCCCAGAGCGGGATGGGTGGGTGTGGGTCTGGATGCACCGAATGTGGGGCCATCTCAGGCCTCTCCCTGAGACCAGGGCTCCCAGGTCCCCGAGGCACCGCTGCTGGGCACGGGGCGGGGGGGGCTGTCTACAGCACCTCTCTGCCCGCCCCCACACACCCAGGCCTCTCTTCCTGGCCGCACAGGTCATCACATGTCCAGCCTGCTGAAGCCCCATCAGGGACCCCTGGGGCACACCCAGTATCTCACTGTAGCCCGCAGCAACTCCCCGCCCCCCATCCCTGCCTTCCCTAGTCTCCAGCCACACTTCCTTATTTTGATTCAGAGAAACCCCACCCTGCTGCCTCAGGGCCTTTGCAGCTGCCGCTCCCTCTGCCCAGAACCCCGGGCTCTTCCAGGCATCTCTGATTCCTTCCCCCGGGTGTCCTGGCCAGCTGGCTGCAGCAGCATGGCTCCAGGAGGCACAGCCCGGTAGCGGCCCACCGCCCTCCACTCCCCTGACTTCCGGGACTGCTGGTTTCTTCGAGGAGTCTCCGGCCTTCCTCCTAGGAAACAGCGCTAAGGGACAGCTGTAGTCAGGGCACCTTCTCGAAGCAAAATGAGGACCAGTGGGTATTTCCAAATAACCTGTCTTAAGTCCTTCATGTTCCATGTGCTGCTTGACTCGGACCCTGCCCTGGGACAACCAGGGTGTGTGTGCTCCAGCCCCAGCTGCCTGGGGGTGGCCCGAGGTGGGTAGGCTAGGAGAGGGTCGACTAGGTGCCATGCCCTGACCCCCTGGGCCTTGGGGCCAGACCCTCCCTGCGGGGCTGTAGGCTCCCTTCTCCACTGAGAAAGGGAAGATGGGGAGCTGGCCCCGGGGATCCGCCGGCCCCAAGCCACACCACCTACAAAATGTGGGCCGGGCTCCTGGCCCAGGGGAAGGCTGAGAGGGGTGGGGTGCAGAGGCGCGGGCTGTGTGGGCCGGTTCTTGGAAGCATCTTTATTGTTATGAGTCTGGGAACCATGCGGAGGCAGGATGCCCAACCCAGAGGTGTGGGCGCTCTCAGGAGGGATCCGCAGGCCGCTTAGGGGGCCATATCCGGTCTTTGATCCAGTCCACGTACTTGGCCACACGCGTGTAGACACCAGGTTTATTAAGCCTCCCACAGCCGTCGCCCCAACTGATGATGCCATACAGGTAGGCCACGCCGTTCTTCTCACAGGCCAGGGGCCCGCCCGAGTCCCCCTGCGGCAGGGCTGCTGGTCAGAGCCAGGAGCTGGCTCAGCTCCTCAGCAGTTGCAAAACCCCCACCACCCACTCCTGCTCCGCCTCCCTCACCCCAACTCCAAAAACGTCCCCAAAGGGTCTCAGATGTCCCCTTTGGTGAGGACTCCCCAGGAGCTCCCAACGCAGACTTCCTGACAGCCTGGGGGACAGATAACAAAGGTACTTCCAAGTAAAGGAGCTGTCCCACCTTCCCCTGGCCCCCTGGAAACAAAGTCTCCTCATTCCCCGGCTGCTGTGACAGCGTCTGACCAGTCATTCCAGTTCCTAAAGCTCTGCCATGGATTCCTCTCAACTCCATGACCAGGAACGTGCTCCTCAATCTGGCTCCCCAACCCACCCACCAGCGCGCACCCTATGTGGACCAGGTGGTCCCTGTGTTCTGGGCTAATCTCCCCACTTGAAATAATAGCCCCCCCGGGCAAACTCCTATTCACCCTTCAAAACAAGTGCAAATGCCCCCTCCTCCAGAAAGCCAGCCTTGACTTCCCCCAAAAGTGCTTGCTGTATTCATGTGGTCCAGTGTCAACCCCCCCTTGCCACTTCTGAGTTGTGTGACCTGGGAAGAGGGATGGGACCTCTCTGGGCCTCAGTTTCCCCACCTATAAAATGGGAAGTAAAGCAGCTCCTCCATCTCAGGATTCACCGGCAGCCTAAACAAGATGGTGCTTGTGGAGTCCCTGATGAACACTAGCTCTTGGGACCGGGTGCTAGATTGAACCCACTTGGAAGAACTCTAGCTGTAAAGGGCTTTGGCCTTTGGTGTCACGTGACAGCCCCACCCTTGGCTGGACGTGTCCAGGCTTTGAGACCCCGCACGTCCCTGGGCCTCGGTCTCCCCTGCTGGGAGGGCTTTGCGCAGTGGCCAGGCCAGCCTCCGGAAGAGGTGGGTGCCCATCCCGGGGGTACTCTCTGTCCTGGCTCCCCGCTGGCTCTGCGGGTCACGGTCCCTCTCAGCTCTGAGCTGGGGGGGCAGGCAGTCTTGGGATTTGGGGCTCAGCCCCGGCTCACCTGGCAGGCGTCGGACTTGCAGTCGAAGTAGCCGGCACACAGCATGTTGGGGCTGATGTCGGCCCCATACACCTCCGGGCTGCTGCACTTGTGGTCTGCGACCAGAGGGACCAGTGCCTCCCGCAGGGAGCTGGAGTAGCCACTGCCGTCTGTGGACAGGGTGCTCTCAGGCTGGGCGAGGCTCCCTGCGGCTGGCCATGGCTCCCCCGGGCACGATGCCCCCACCCCACTCACTCTCGTCCTGGTGGCCCCAGCCTGCAATCTGGCACTTGTGTCCAGCGGGGAAGGGGCTGCTGGGCTCAGGCAGGCAGATAGGCTGGACGAACTGGGAGCGGACGGCACAGCGGTCCCCCTTCTTCTTCAGCCGGATCAAGACTGGCCAAGAGAGAGAGACCAGAGGTCAGCCTGGGGCGGCGGGGGGGGGTGGTCCATGCAGGGGCAGAGGGGCTGTGGCCTGGGAGACCCGCGCGGAGCAGGAGGGCCGGCCCAGGGCTCGGCAAGGCTAGCCAGCCGGGTCTTGCTCCCGCCAGGCCAAGGCCACTCTGCCATACCAGGTTTCCTTGCTGCCCTCCCCTCCCCCTCTCCCTTCCCCACTCTCTCTCCTTTCCTGCCCCATCCCTCTCTTCCCCTCTCCCCAGGTCGGCCTGGCGCCTACCCCCTGCCTCTCTCCGGGCTCTGGCCTGGGGTGTGCAAGGCACACACGCATCCCTGGCCCTGTCGCGCCTCAACATGTCCCAAGCCTTACCCAGGTCATGGTCACTGGGGTTGAACACTGAGTACATGGGGTACGGGATATACTTCTCGATGCCAAACGTCTGTGTTACGTCCGTTGTTTGGTTGAAGAAGTGTTGGCCTAGGACCACTAAGACGCTCTCCCTGCGGGGGCTGTGCAAGGCGGCTACGACCCAGGCCCTCCCCACAGGCCCCGCCCCTGCCCCGCCCCCTCGGGCCCCGCCCCTCTGCACAGGCCCCTCCCCTCTGGCCCTCTCTTCGGGCCCCGCCTCCTCAGACCCCTCCCCCTCGGGCCCCGCCCCTCTGCACAGGCCCCTCCCCTCAGGCCCTCCCCTCTGCACAGGCCCCTCCCACAGGCCCCGCCCCTGCCCCGCCCCTCTGGCCCCCTCTTCGGGCCCCGCCTCCTCAGACCCCTCCCCCTCGGGCCCCGCCCCTCTGCACAGGCCCCTCCCCTCAGGCCCTCCCCTCGGGCCCCTCCCTTCGGGCCCCGCCTCCTCAGACCCCTCCCCTCGGGCCCCGCCCCTCGGGCTCTCCCCCCACAGGCCCCGCCCCTCGGGAGCCTCCCCACCACCGGCTGTGGCTCAAGCATCCAGGAGATAACCCCAGAAGGGCGATGCTGGGCAGGTCCCCTGCAGCCCTGGGGAGAGGCCTGAGCAGGGGGCAGGGGAGTGGTGGGCTATGGCCACACAGGATCTTGGGCAGTGCCATCTCTAATGCATCCCCTTTGGTAACTCTGGGGGCTTCATGCAGGCGGGGTCCAGGCCGATTGAGGCCTGAGTGGGTGGAGACCCCAGCCCTGCCTGGAGGCCCTGACGCAGCTCCTATCTAGCCTGGGCTCCCCAGATACAGCCCCTCCGCTCCTGCTGGGCACAGGCCCTGGGCCCCCACGGTCGGCCCCTCTGTCCCCACCCTGGGCCTCTGTTTTTGCTGCTCCTGGTGAAGGGGTTAACTCCCGCCCTGGCTTGGCCCTGCTTCACTGGACACCAGCTCCAGGCCACTGTACGACCTCGGTCCCTGGCCCTCCCAGGTCTTAGGCCCTTCTGGAAAATGGGCTCCCACGCCATGGGCAGCCAGCCAGCTCAGCACACAGTGGGGCTTGGTGCCTGGCCTTGGGACAGGGTCAGCAACCCAAGTCCAGGGCCGGAGGGGACGATTCGTGGGTCTCGTTCAGGTGGGCTCTCAGGGGGATGGCCAGTGAACCCAGGGCTTGAAACACTCAGGCCTCCAGGGACGGAGGAGGACCGGGTTAGCAGAAAGGCTGTCTGGGTGTGCGGCAGGGCAGGGCGGTCTGCCCATCAGCTCTGAGCCCCTGGTTCTGTCCTTTGCCAAAGGAGCATGTCCCTCCTGGGGGGCCCCCTGGGAGTCCACGTGCTCACCTCCAGCACCGCAGCCTCATCCCCCAGCCCCGCCCTGGATGTGAGGAGTGGTGCCGGCTCCCCTCCCCCATCCTCTTAAGCCCCTCCCCAATCTTATTCCGTCCTGGGGAGGCCTCGAAGGTGCTATTTCCCAGGCCCAGCGGGGAGCCTGCTACAGGTCACAGCTCCGCACAGGCAGGCCTTGGCCCACTGCCCCCCACCCATGCTGTAGTCCCTGGGTGACCAGTGGAGGCTCAAGGCCAGACTCAGGCTGCCAAACCCCCAGCCCCTGACCCCTGGGATGCCACTGCCAGGCACATCCTCTCCCACTGGACCCCCTGGGGGAGCCTCCCAGGCTGGACCCCCGGATGGGGAACCTTGTTCCCATCACAGCGGGTGGAGGCAGAGAGGGGCTGGCCTTCCCTGCTCTGAGTTGGCTGGCTCCTCTGGGTGTGTGGTGGCGGGTCTCGCATCCCAGACCCCCACTCCCTCAGCTGCCAGCCCAAGCCTGCCTGCCCACAGAAGGCTCAGCTCGCAGAGTGGGTGGGGCCTCGGGAGTCCCTGCTGCGGGGGGACCCCCCCTGTGCAGGCTGGGGTCCGGGAGGGGCGGGATCTTCTCAGACGAGGGCCTGCCCGTTACCCCCCTTCACCCCCCACCCCCAGCGCAGGACTGCCCCCGAAGGACTGGGCAGTGACCCAGGGCAGGGGTGGGGCTGGTCCCCGCAGCTTCCAGGCCCAGCACCAGGCTGAACACTGAGGTGTCCCCCCGGGGTCAGTGGGGCCACGGGAAAGCGAGGGACCAAAGATGGGGCTTGAATGGGTAGTGGGGACGGGTGGGGGCACAGTGCGTGAGGACAGGCCGGTGGGGCATGAGTGAGTGGGTGGGGGAGAGATGGAGGGTGGCAGATGGCGGGCACGAAGATGTGGAATGGCTGGTGGGTACGTGGCCAGGTGGATGGGCTGAAACAGGCAGGGCGGGGGGCGCGGACAGAGCCACTCACCTGCTGGAGAAGCAGTGGGCCGCGGACACCACCCAGCAGGTGTGGACAAGGCTCCCTGCACAGAAGTTGTTCCCGATGTAGATGGCGGCCAGCCAGGGGTGGGAGCCGGGCAGGGAAGACGAGCCGCCGATGATGCGTGGCCGGAGGAAGGTTCTTTTCTTGTGCCTCTTGCCACAGGCCTGGCGTCCCCCTGGGGCGGGCTCAGCCTGCCTCAGCAGGACCGCAGTGGGCAGGGGCGGAATTCTGGCGAGGGATTCTGGGAGCACATGTCAGCGGGTCACCCCCCCGGCTCCTTCTGCGTAGCCCCGCCCAGAGTGGTCCTGGCTGCTATATCCTCGCCCACCTCCCGCCCCAACCCCAGGCAGCTCGGCGGGAAAGGGCCCGAGCTCAGTCCCCTCTGCCCTCACAGGCACACCATCTACTCTCGGAGCCTCAGTTTCCTCTTCTGTACGATGGGGAGAACAAGACCAAATCGATCACAAGGCTTCGTGGGAAGCAAAGGGGGGCTGGCACGCCGGGCAGGGGTTCCTGTCCCTCCCAGAGCCCAGGCCGGTCAGGTGGCCCCGGGGGGCACAGGGGCCGGAGGGCAGGCTGGCTTCCTGGGGCTGCCCACTCCCAGGGTCTGATCCAGGGTAACCACTATTCACCCCTAACTGGCACTTTCCTATCTCTGGGAGCCATCAGCTCGGCTCAAGCTGGGTGGGAGCCACCAAAGGGGGGCTGGCACGCCGGGCAGGGGTTCCTGTCCCTCCCAGAGCCCAGGCCGGTCAGGTGGCCCCGGGGGGCACAGGGGCCGGAGGGCAGGCTGGCTTCCTGGGGCTGCCCACTCCCAGGGTCTGATCCAGGGTAACCACTATTCACCCCTAACTGGCACTTTCCTATCTCTGGGAGCCATCAGCTCGGCTCAAGCTGGGTGGGAGCCACCCAGAGGTCTTGTAATCGGCTAGCCTGGAGTGGGGCCAGGCTGCCCCTTGCTGCACATTCGCGCACCACAGGCCACCAGGCGGCAGTACTCCCAGGAGAGTGCGCTGTCCTTCACCACGTAGCACCAGGGCCTCTCGTCCTTGTCTGGGTTCCTGGGGTGCATGGAGAGGCGGGTGGGCCAGGGCCGGGGGGGACATGGGAGAACCCTGCAGGTTGGGGCTCCTGGCACCCCCGCCCCCTCCCAGCGGCGTTTGGCTGACTCCGCAGATGGACACCGTGGCCTGGGGCCCCGTGGGCCCGACCTCTGGCCTCTGGACAGACCCTGCCCACCCTGGATGAGGTGGCCCGGGGCAGGCCAGGCCTGTGCTGACCGGCAGTAGGCGTGGGGGCCCAGGCCGAGCAGGGCCGCGGCGCCCACCGAGTCCACGTGCAGCTCCTGGTAGAGCAGGTCCGAGTCCCAGGCCAGGCAGCTGAGGCCCGAGGTTGCCGTGCTGGCCACGCCTCGGTACTCGGTGCCGTTCCCCACGAAGCAGCGCTGGGTAGGCACTGTGGGCAGCACGGTGTATGGTGAGCCTGGGCCCAAGGCTGCGTCCACTTTGACGCCGGCCCCAGGGCGCAGGGCCAGGAGGCCAACCCACTCACCGATGTTGCAGAGCCGCCCAGCGTGGCCCAGGGGGCAGGAGCATACAGTGGTCCCAGTGGCCACAATGAGGTGGCAGGTGCCCCCGTTCAGGCACGGGCTGCTCAGGCAAGCTGGGGGGGAGGGCTCAGAAGCTAGGCCTCAGGCCTTGAGGATGCCAGCCGCGTGAGGGCGGGGTCGGGGCCGGTCCACCAGGGGCCTGGGGCTGGGGGACCCCGGGCCAGCCCCTCCCCCGGCCATGGCGTACCTGTGTGGCGGGTGCCCTCGCAGCGGATCTGGCCCCCGGCACACTCACACTGTTCCACTTGGCCCTGGCTCACTCGGGCCCAGCGGTCGCCCACCTCCAGGTGTTCGTAGCGCGTCTCATCGAAGCATTTTTCTGGGGGGGTCGCAGAGCACCCTCATACTGCTGCCCTTGGGCAGGCACCCCCCCCACCCATCTTCCCAGGACCTGGCCCTGCATACCTGTGCCGCAGTTCTTGCCTGTGAAAGCCATGGGGCAGGTGCAGTGGTAAGACTCGGGGTCCTGGGCGTTGGAGCATAAGCCCCCGTTGAGGCACGGGCTGGAGGCACAGGGATCCGGGGCAGCTGGGGACACACAGGAAGAGTAGGGGGCAGGTGTGAGAGAATCCGGCCCGTCAGCATGTCTCCCCCAGACCCTGTCTGCTTGCCAAGGCCCGCAGTGCCTCCATCGGGCCTGCTGCCTTCAAGCTGCCCCTCGGGATTCCTTGGGGTACGGCAGGCCTTCCCTGTCGTCCCAGCACTCAGACCCCGGGTAAGCAGGCCTCTGGCTCTGTACCAGGACCCTGGAAGCCCAGCCCCCCATCAGGCAGCACAGTCCGCTCTGTGCCCTGGGACCCTTGTAGGTAGGGCTGTCAGCACCCATGCCCCACCCAGACCCTACGGGCCCTCATCTCTCCCCGGGGCTCCGTCTGTGCAGCCATGGGGCCCAGCCTGACCGCCAGGGGGCGCACTGGCCCCAGCAATGACCAAGGCAGCCCTGTGGCTCCAGGAGAGGGCAGGGTCCTGCCTGGGAGGGGCTCCACCCCCCCCACTCCTGCAGTCCCCCTGGGCTGATGATCCCTCTGTCCCTTCCCAGGTCCCCAGGGCTGCAGTGGGGTCAACCCCAAGGTTCCCTCTTGCACCCCAGGCAGGACCCTCCATCCCAGGTCAGCTCTGTCCCCTTGGCTCCCACCCCCATCCGCCAGCCCCGTAGACTCACCCCACCCCCAGCCTGGACCCGGCAACCCCCCAGCAAACCCCCTCCCCCCGCCGCCAGCACCCACCTGGGTCCTCCCTGGGCACCGAGACCTGTGCACAGTAGCCCCAGGCCCTGTCGCGGTCGTAGTTGTGAGTGGTGGCACACCTGGGGGGGGTGAGGAGACAGGTGGGTCCCAGCCCCGAGACCTGCCCCCCAGCCCGCCTCTGGCCGGGCACCCGCCGAACGCTGCGGAGCTCTGCCCTGGCCACACCCAGGCCTTCCTTCCCGGCTGTTTACGGGGCTCAGGCTGGAGGAGGGAGGGTGGAGGGCAGGAGGGTGCCCAAAGTGGACAATGGGCTGCGGGGACCTGCAGGAGGGAGGCTGGCGGTCTGTGCTTGCCGGCCTCGGCCCCAGCCCGGGACCCACCACTTCCTGTGGGCGCTTCCCTCCGAAGTGCACGAGTGGAGCATGCGGCCGCCGTAGCGAAAGGGAAACCTGCAGGGCCGCCCGTCCTCTGTGAGCACTGCAGGGGGAGGGGAGGGCGTCAGGGGGCTCCACATCGCACACCCCGCTCCCCAGCAGCCACCTGCCATCCTCCCGACCCTCCCGCCCAGGTGTAGCCCGCCGCCTCCAGGAAGCCCTCCTGACCCACCTGGGCCCCCAGGGCTGCTGCTGGAGGGAGCTGCCCTGGGCAGGGGGGTGAGCCCCCTACCACGGGGTCCCTGTGCCTCTGGAGCACTCGTGGCTGGGGTCCCAGGGGTCACCGAGGTTACAGGGATCGTGGGGGTCCCAGGGGTCACTGTGGCGTTAGGTTCTGGGGGTTCTGTAAGGTTCTAGGAGGAGCCAAGAGGGCTGTGATGGGGTGGCCCCCTCACACTCAGGCTGCGCTGGCTGGCTGGTCGCCATCCCCAGTTCCCATGCTGGGGCCCTCAGGTCTTAGAGTGGAAACCAAGGGGACCCTGGCCACTGGTTGTCCCCATCCCCTCCCGCCGAGCCCACGGGCTCAGCCAGGGCGGGCTTGGCGTCTGCCCAGGCTGGGGCACCCCTGCCTTCCAGCCTCAGATCCTGGAGATCTGTTCTGGCGGATGGACGAGAGCAGCCGTGAGGCCCTCAGAGGTCCCTCTGCCCCCCCAGACAATGGGACCCAAAAGCGGCCCAAAGAGAGGGGAGTGGCCCTCAGATCCCCAGGCCTCCTGTCCCCCAGGCCAGCCCAGCACGCCCACCTCGCCCGCTGAAGGCCGGAAAGCCAGCTGGCAGCACGCTGGGCCCCTCACCCACTCCCCGGCCCTCTCCGGCCCCAGGACCCAGAGTGGGCACAGGGACCCCGTGATCACAGCGCCCTGGGGTCAGTGCTCACCCTGCCAGCCTGGGGCTGAGCCCCACAAGGCACCCCCAGCAGCAGCAGCAGCCGCAGCAGCAGGAGCAGGGCCATTCCCGGCGGGGGGCAAAGCCTGAGACCCCAGGCCCCGCGCCCTGTGGCTCCTCCTGGGCTGGCCTGAGGGGCAGCCGGAAACACAGCAACCAGGCAGGTGGGGTCAAGGCCACCTGGAAATGATTAACCCTGGCTGCCTCCAATGCCGGGCCCACATGGCCCTCGTATCTGCTGCCCAGCTCACCCCACCCGGTCGAGCCGTCCCCTCTGGCATCTGCCACACTGGTCCTGCAACGGACAGTGTCCTCGGGTCTCAGCTTGGAAGCCTCCTCCAGGAAGTCTTGCAGGACACACAGCCACTGGGGGCTCAGACTCCTGCCCCCGGCTTCCAGCCCCCACCTCTCCACGGGGCTGGACACTGTTTGTGAGCTCTCGGTAACCAGAGTGGCTGTGAGTGGTGCACCTCCCAGGCCTGGGGGTGGGTGCTAGCCCCACAGCCAGCAAGAGGCCAGGCATGGGGTGTGTGTGTGTCTCTGTGTGTGTGTGTGTGTGTGTGTGTGTGTGTGTGCACACGCGCACCGGGCTGGGCGTGACAAACACTGACCCCAGGAGGGGGACCCTCGTGGGGGTAGAGCTGGGGAGGGGGGCAGCACCAGAGCCCTAACTGCAGGGTGCCCAGGAATGTGCCCTCCCCCTTGGGAGGACCCCCTTGGACACCACCTCCAGGAAGCCTTCCCACCCCTGGACTCCCTCAGCCCTGGGCTTCCCCTCTCACAGCTTGGATGACATGTGCTGTCCCCACCTCTGGCCAGGGCTGCCCACACCCCATCCTGAGCCCTTGCTGGGCCCCAGAATAGCCTCAGACAGGCCCCCGGGCCCACCAAGGGCCACAGAGACCTGGCTTGGGGTCCTGCCCAGGTCTGCATGCCCCTTGCTCTCTCCATCTGGGACCTGGGGTGGAGGCACCGCCCCTTGGACACAACTGCAGCAGGTCCACGGCCACGGACCCCAGAACGCGTGCCTGGGGGCCGCGGGCAGAGCTGCCAGGAGAACCTCTTCAGCAATTTCTGATCACGGGTACCCCATGAGTCAGCTTGGCTGCCCCCAGGGGGCAAAGGCGAGGGCTGGCCCTCACTTTGGTCCAGGGATCAGCCTGGCACTGCAGCCACCTCACTGTGCACCCCCAAACCACTCTCTCTGGGCCCCCGTTTTGTCATCTGTGCAAAAGGAGAGAGAGTAGAAACTGAGGGGGCACCCAGTTTGGTAGTGGGTGTAGCGTTTGGGGGCACAAGCATCAGGTGCGGGTGGGGGAGCATGGTGGGTGCGGCGACATGATGGGTGCCGGGCACAGTGGGTGGTGGGCCCCCCTCCCTCTGACACCTCCCAAGGACCCTCCCAGAGCACTGCTCCCTAGAAGACTCCAGAACCACCCCAGTAGTCTTGCCGAGGACTCGCAGGTTGGGCCCTTCCCAGCAACTTGTGGAGAGAGGGGTGCGGGGTCCCTGGGTGCTCAGCTGCTCCATGTTGGGGTTCCACCAAGGCGACTGGAACGGTGGCCGACTGGACCTGCTTCGGCCAACAGCCCACTGCAGCCCTGTCCCCCAGTTAGCCCGCCACGCGCCCTCCTGACGAGGCTCCTCCGGCCGCTCCCTGGGCCTGACACCACCCAGGCCCTCAGTGAGGGCCCCTCCACGGACGGATGGATGGACGCGGAAGGGTGTCACAGCACCCTCTAGACGAGGCCAAGCGCGGGGCTTGCGGCACCCCAGAGCCCAGGCAGCAGAGCACAGGGCGCAGCGTGGCTCGGGGGTCGACCCCCAGGGCCCTGCACTGACTCGTGGGGCAGGCGGGAAGCCGACGTGACCGCTTCCTCTCCCCCTCCAGGGCACCACGGCCTTGAGCCCCGTTAGGCGGGCTGCATTCTCTTTGCCCACCCTGACCTCAGGACCAGGAGCCGTTGCCTCCTCGACCCCTCTCCTGATACGCTCCCTGAAGGCAGGGCCTGTGACCCCAGCACCCAGCACGAGGCTGACACTCGGGGGGTCCCCAAAGTGGATTTATTGAGGGAAGGCTGGAGGCCGAGGGGCAGGAAGGGGACGGGGTCCGAGGAGCCCTCTGAGTGAGCTGTGGCAAGTGTCCGAGGCTGGGCCACCCCGCCCTCTCCTGGTTTGGCTCCCGAAGGCAGGGTGGCCAAGGGGGCCCCTCCAAGGCCCTCAGGATGATTCGGGGCTGTCCCCCCAAGATCACGGGCGCCCGCGCATGTCCAGGCGGGGCAGCGCCAACGCGGGGGCAGGAGGGACAGCCGGTGGGGCAGGGCTTCAGGCGGCCTCAGACGAAGGTCGCATGGTGCGGGCTGGCCTTGGGCTTGGCGGGCCCACCCGGGACGGGGCTCAGGCCAGTGAGGTCTGCTGTCAGGGGCCCACTGGCCCGTGACCTCTGAGGGCCTGTCCGCACCCCGGGGACGCTGCTGCCCAGCCCGGGGGCCAAGCCCGCGACACAGTCCACGTCGATGATGGTGTTGACCGGGAGGCCCTGGCTGCCTCTGGCCCTGCCGCCTGTCACAAGAAGAGAGAGACTGTCACCCGTCTGCCCTGCCCCGGGCTCTGCAGCCCCGCAAGCACCCCGGGCAGGAGACCGCACCCCACCCTCGTCATCCAGACACAGGTGATCGGTGACCTCGGCTGCCCTGGGCCGGGGGCAGGATGCCCAGAAGGTCTGCCCCCAACACAGCCAGTGCAGAGCACCAACTGCAGCTCCCATTCAGCAAGTCCCCAGGCCCTCCTAAGAGCGGGGAGCCCTCACAGAGGGGCCGCACAGTGAAGGGGGGGCCCGCCAAGGGGGCTTCAGGCGTGAGTCACAGGGGACAGTGAAGGTGGGGGCCCCGGTGGGGTCCCCCATGCCCCTCAGACACTCCTGGGCCCCCGCATGCCCCCACGCTGACTCAGGAACAGAGCTCAGCCACCTGCTGAGGTCCCCAACCCACCCTACCCCGCTTCCTCCTGCTGGGCTGTCTGCAGGGCTCACCCTTAGGCCAAGGGGTCCCCAGGGAGGGGTAAGTGGGAGGGATGGGGCCCTTGGCCATGCGGGGGGGATTGCGTTGCAGGGGGGGGGGCACCTGTGCCTTGGCTGCTGGGGACTGGTGGGGAGGACCAAGCACTGGGTGGGGGTGGTCCCGGGCCCTCAGGGGAAGGCCGCTGCCCGGGCATCCAGGCCTCTCTCCGCAGGCCGTGGCTGTCAGGCCGGAGCGGGGCAGGGGCCCCAGCCTGGCTTCTGCCCCCCACCCCTCCCGAGCGCTCCCACACCCTGTTGTCCTCCTGACTGCTGCCTCGGGGCCATGTCTTCGCCCTCACAAACTCCGAGTCTTTCCCAGCCTCTCCTCCAGGTTGTGGGCACCCCTCGACACCTTCCCTCCCCGTCACACACACCTCGGGCCAAGCACCCCGCTGCCTGCCCCTCTTACAGGCCACTCAGTGGTCAGCTAGGCATCAGGCCCCAAGCTCCCCCGACCCGCCTGGCCCAGAGCCTCCGGGCTGCCTGAAACTGCCTTGGAAGCGTCTGGACCCTGGGGTGGGTCGCTGCTCTGTCATGTCTCCAGCAGGGCCCCCAGAGGGCAGAAATGTGTCTTCCACATGGAGGCCCCAGGGACCAGGGTGGGGTGGGCATGGTGTGTGCCCCACCGCACCCTCAGTCTCAGCTGCCTTCCTGAGCTCCCTGGCTCACCCCAGGGTGGGTTCCACAGGCAGGACTCCGGGGCCCTGGTCGGGCCAGGGGTGGGCGGGAGCCCTGTCCTGTCTGTAGGCATGTCCTTGGTGGTCCTGGCGCTGAGGACCTTCAGGTGCCCGTGGGGGGCAGGAGGGGCCCCTCACCCCCAGGCCACAGTGGACAGGCTGGAGGAGCACAGCCCCCAGGGACACGGGGTCCTGCTCCACTGCCCCCTGTCCCTGGGCCTCAGTTTCCCCAGCCTTGCTGGTGGAGGGAAAGACTGCTCCCTCCCCGGCTCCCGGGCCTACAAGCACAAGTGGGGATGAGCACGGAGGTCAGGAGTCTGGGCTTCCCAGCGGCTCTGTGGCCCCAGAGGTCCCCTGACCCTGCCACATCCCACGCCTCTGGAGGTGCCTCCACACGGCCGCCCCGGGGCAAGTTGGGGCCCGCAGGCAGAGGCGGGCACCCTCTCTGACCACGTCTAGCCCGGCCTCGCAGTAGCAAGTCAAGGAGGCGGCAGGAGGGCCTTCCACCTGGGCCTGCCGGCACGTCTGCATCGCGCACCTGGCCTGCAGGGTCACCCCTGTCCCACAGCGGAGCTGCTCGGGGCCTGTCCCACTCAGGCAGGTCCAGTGGGGGTGGCGCCTCGTGGGGGAGGTCCCAAAGAGGCTGCCCTCCGGAGGTCTGAGGGTCTCCACAGCACAGCCCTTTGGGCGTTTCAACAGCCACTCTGCTAGGGCTGGCTGGGATCCACCCCATCCCCTGCTTGTCACTGGGTCCCCATGGCCCCAAATGCCGGGCTGCGGGGCCCACACATGATGGGGCGGGGCTGGTCTTTGCCTGGGACTTGGGGCGTCACAGAGGCAGGGACTGGCCCCCCTTAACCAGCATGTGTCTGGAGCGTTAAAGGGCCTGCGACCCCACCCAGGCTCAGGAGCCCAGCCTTCTCCCGTCCAGCCCCAGACGGACTCCCGGGAAGACAGACAGCTGCAGGGAGCGGTCAGGCCTTGGCCACGGGGCCCCCCAATCCCCAGGCAGCTCAGTGGGCTCGGGACGGGGAGGAACGACGGCTTCCGGGGACAGGGCATCGGGTGGGTCCGTGGGCCAAGGACGGGGGCGTCACGGGGTGGGGGGGGCGGCTGCGGTCGGGGCCCTTCCTGCCTGCCCTGCTCAGACTTGCTCTCCTGAGTAGTGGCAGCCCCAGGAACTGTGACTCAGTGGCGGGACCCAGCCCTGTGCAACAGGCGTGTGTCACAGCCCCTGGGCCAGGGCCCGCCCCAGAGCGGCTCCCGGCCCAGAGCTCTCATGGGCGCTCCCCGGCCGGTGGGGCTCCAGGGGCAGCCATTTCCAAAGGGAGGCTGGTTCTGCTCTGGGCGTGAGGTTTACTCGTGGCAAGGCTCATTAAGGTCCTCCGTCCCGGGTCCCTCACACACCCAGACCTGATGCTGGAGCCAGAACCTTTGTCTCCTGCCCACTTGGGTGGCTCTGGGACCCTTCCTCTTCCTGGGAAACCGCAGACCCTGCGCCCTGACCATCCTGGAGCATGACTGCAATCCGGAGCCCCGGCTGCCCCTTGCCGGCTGTCTGTGGTCCGTCCTTCCCTGGGCCACCCCTTCCTTTGTCCACCAGCATTCTCTGTGCTAAGTACCAGCTCTGTCAGGTTGCCAAGGCTCCTCATCAGGAGAGTGTGACGCAGAGCCAGGACCCTCCTCTTGGGGACAGCATGGCACAGGGCGACCCTGGCAGGGCCAGGGCCAGGGGCATGGCCTGACCCCTTGGCCACCTCCAAGCTCTCCTTTAGGATCCAACCCCCGCTGCCTGTCCCACGGCCCTTCCTGACCCAGAGGAACCCTCCCTGGCCTCCAGGTGCCCTGCTGGGACTTCAGCCCCCGCGCTGTGCGTCACCTGTGAGGTCGGATCCTGGGTGTCTCTCCAGCCCGCCTGACGTCTCTGTGAAGCTCCCACATCACAGGGAGAGGTGGGCACAACTGAATTGGAAAGCTGGCAGGGAGGGGAGAGGACCAGGGACAGGGACCCCAGGGTCTGCCCTTGGCCCCTGGCCCTTCCGGGCCCTCCCAAGGCCTCTGCTGGCCCTGGGTACCCCGTTCTGCCCACTTCCACAAAAGCTGACAGGGTCCCCGTGGGAAAGAGCAGGGACAATCCCGACCGAAGCCCTGGTTCTAGCCCATGAAATGCACAAGGGAGCCCTCCACTTGGACCCCCAGGCCCACTAGACCACGTCTGGACTAAAGCTCTTCCTTCAGCAAATCTGTACTGAGCACCTGCTGGGTGCCTGGACCACAGCAAATGGCAGCACGCAGTGAGGGGAGGGAGAATTGGGGACCAGGCCGTCTCAGGGCCAGACCGGGTGTGGGCATGGAGAGGGTAGCCCGGGGGACGGGCTGCAGACAGGAGCCGCAGCAGTGCTGGCCCCAGGTGGGCACTGTAGCTGGGGTCCAGGACAGCAGGGGACAGCGGGGGGTGGGGTGGTAGGTCACGCTAAGGACCACGGGAGCCTGGGGCTTCCACTCAGACCCAGGAGCCAGGGAGAGCAGACCAAGGCAAGGACAGCGGGGCACGGGCATGGCCTCTGGGAGGATGGATTTGTCATAGCCAGTGCTGGGGGTCTGGGGACAGGGCTGGGCCGGCACCGTCCGCCCCGGGAAGCCTGTGGAGGCTTCCAGACAGGGATCTAGCTGGACAAGGTCTGCTCGGGTCCTTTCCAGCCAGAGCAGGGCCAGAGCACCAGAACCTGCTCTGCTGGAAACGGGGGTTCTGGCGAGTTCCCTGGCCGAGGGCTGCGCCCTGACAACTTTCAGTCCTAGGACTGGCAGCAGGCCCCTAGCACTGACGTGTCCCTGAGAAAGCCGGCCACCCCTGTGCACGCCATGGGTTGTACTGGGGAGGACTGGGCTGTCTGGCCCTGGATGGCCACGGTGCTCAGTGCGGGGATCCTTCGGCCACCCAGAGGGAAGGGCCAGACCTCTGCTGCAGAGAGGGGACATCGGACGGGATGCATGCAGACGTGGGGAGGGACGAGGGAATAGGCGGTGGCGCCTGGGGCTGGGGACACGTGCACGGCTGTCCCCAGAGGCCTCCCTGTGGGTACTGTCCTGGACACAGCTGCGGTAAGGCAGGGCATCCACGTCATCTGGGGCTGAGCAGGGGCGACACACCAAGGCTGTGGCTGGGGGATGGGACGGGCGAGGGGGGCTGACCACTGAGAAGCCAGACCAAGACGGGCTCCCGGGATTGCAGCCACACCAAGGGCATGTGGTCTGGCTACCTTCACTGCCAAGGTCAAGGCCGTAGCCTCTGGTTAACTCTCCAGTCCTGTTCCCAGGGAAACCACATTGCTCGGCCCCCGCGACCCCCGCTGGGTGGGCTATGTGTGAAGGGACCAAGGGCTACAGGTGTCTGCTAGGAAGTGAGCAGTGGGTCCCAGAAAGCCCCCACTCTGGGAAGTGGGTGTGCCTTCGGGGACCCTGGACACTGAGAGCTGAAGGAGGTGTCCAAGTGGGGACAGCTTCTGCCCCAGCCAGGGAGCAGCATCCCTCGTAGCTGAGCCCCCCAGACCCCGGGCTGGAGTGGCTGCACGGGGACCCCTTCCTGGGAGGGGTGCAGCCGTGCCCGTGTGGTCACCGAGGGCCCCACAGTTGCTAAGGGCCGCTGGCTGCTGGGGTCCCCAGGGGCCTCGCCTCCCGGAAGGGCTAGGAGGGGCCCAGCCAGGACTCTGACCCACTCCCCTGATACCGGCATGGCCAGACAGCAGTGAGGAAAGCTGGGCTCTTCCCACGCCTGCCTGCCGCCTGGTGAGGGGAGGGGGCATGGGGCCTTCCCGGCCCTCTCTGGCCCGTCCATCGCTCGGACAGAGGGCCAGTTGAGGAGAGATTTCTCTAAACCCAGCCCTTTGCGGAAGGGCTCCTGTCCCCTTGCAAAGACCTCTCCCAAATCCCACGTGGTCAAGCCTGCACCCTGGGGTTCCTGGCCACTGACCCTTTACTCATGAGTAAAGCCCCGCCTTGGGTCCGACGCCACCCGAGCGTTGGGTCGGGCTGGGGCCGGGGCTGCTGGGGCCACCGGCCCGCACTGAAGGCGGCTCCTGGGCCGCTCTGGACACCCTCACCAAACACTCAGCTCCACAGATATGTTTTGCTCCCTCATGGTGGGCGTGGGACACAGGTGCCCTGCAGGACATAATTCCTACGCCCTCTCTGAGGACGTGGACACAGGCATCTCCTCGCACACCAGAGAGAGGCCAGCACCACCCTGGGCATGGGCCGTGAGGGCCCACACTCGGAACTGGTCTCTGGCTCTGCTGGGACCCGAGGACGCGCACCTCCGCAGCTGGTCCGTCCCAGGACCGCAAATGCCAGGGGGTGCCCACAAACGCCCAGGGTGTCTTTGGAAACCCAATGGATAACAATGAAGAAAACAGCTGGGAATCAGTGTCAAAGCCACCACAGGATTCATCTTCAGGGGCCCTCTGCATTGGACTCACTTGTCGGTCCACACATCCGTCCCAATACCTCTGCCCTCTAGCCAGGCAGGGTGCTGACGGGCCTCTTTGTGCACGGCACTGGGGACTGAAGACCAGGGTGGGCAGGAGGACACCCCCACCCCGTCACCAGGAGGCCCGATGCTGGCAGCCGCCCAACCAGCTGCATGGCGCGGACGTGGCCCAGGGGCGTCAGCGCCCTGCGTCTTCACCCTGAACTGATCCTCGGTGACCACCACGTTGCTAAGAAATATTTCACAGCAATTTCGAGAACTGGTGAGAGTAACTGTGAGTGAGCTCTGCCTCCTAAACCCTGAGAAATAAAATTCAGTGCTCGGTGCCCCTCGGCGGCCCCAGGGGTGCGACAGATGCTCTTGCCCCACTCAACGGAGGAATCTCAGGGGTGGCTTCCCCTTCATTGCAACGTGGGGGCGCCTGACACACGGCTTATGGGGTCAGTGGTTCTCCCACACGGAGAGCCCACCAAGAGCCTAACTCAGAGGCCTCCAGGCTGCCGGCCCTCGCCAAGCTGGGCCCGAGTGTGTGGCACAGAAGGAAGCTCAAGCCCAAGGCCCTTCCCAGCAGGTGGGCTCGTCAGGTCCAGGGAGACACGCGTGCGTCACAGACCCTTCACGACGCCTCAGGGCCCACCCGCCCCCCTGGCCCGTGGCCGGAGCCCCTCCGTCTCGGCACAGCAGCGAGCCCGGGGGCTGGGGCACGCGTGCTGGCCGTGGGGCCGGTCTGGCCAGGGTGCGCAGAAGACCCGTGTTCCTGCACAGCTGCCCTCACCCGACAGTGCACGGCCGCTGCGACATGACTGGGGGACAAGCCCAGCGTGGCTGCATTTCCCACACTGGTGGTCGTTCTGTGGGCAAACAGCCCACAGTGGGGGAAGCACGTGGGCCAGACGGCCGGTACCACCTCGGAGCGTGCAGCCCCACGCAGGGCCGGCCAGCCCCGCGGGCTCCAGGCTGGGAGGAACAGGCCGCTGAGCTCAGCCGCAGATGGGGGAGGCCTGAGCACGGAGGCCATCAGCACTCTCGGAGAGGGGTGGCCCCTATCCGCCAGGCCCCCGTGCGGCCTGAGTGTGGCGCTGCGGCTCCCTGCTGCTGCCCTGAGGGGCCTCCCAGGGTCCTGCAAACGCCCCCCCCCCCCCCCCCGCGCCACCTCCGTCACCGGGCGCATCTGTGGGTGTGCGCGAGGTGCTCAGGGCCACCCCCTGAGGGGAGGGCGTACCTTTAGAAGCCACTATACTAAGGCAAAACCCATTGAAAGTGGAAAGGAATTTTCAAAAGAAAAAGAAGAGAGCTTTAAACCAGTCCGATGACAAGGTCCAGAGTTTATTACTCTTGGAAGAACACAGACTCGGGACACGGGGGCGTCTACAAACGAGAGCAGAAAGTCAGCCACAGCGCAGACGTGCAAGAGCGCAACACGTGGACAGACCGCGGCTCCTCCCGGTTTGGCGTCCGTGCGCGGTCTCGGGGGAGGGCGCCGGGGAGCCTGCCCACGTGGCACATGTCCCCAGAGTGCCCAGATGTGGACATATGTACAGAACACACCACAACAAATGCCTCCTGGGCCCCCGGTCTTGGGGCACACTCGGACTGCCATCGGCATCCTGGGCCGGGCCGAGCCAAGGAGGCACCGGCGTCACCCCCCACGGCAGACCACACGCGTGGCGTCAGGGTCCGCGCATCACCGAGCACACAGGGGAGAAAGGCCCGCCACCAGCGGCTCCATCAAAGCGTCCACTGCAAAGGCTCCTCGTCCACAGCCCAGGGATGGGGGAATGGGGGGCTGGGGTGGGGATGCAGGCACACACGTCATGGTTCGGAGCAGGACGGAACTGCTCCTGGAAGGCCGGGAGGCCCGCTTCACGCCCGGGCAGCTGCCGCTCTCGGGCGCCCAGACCGCTCAGCTCCACACCCACGAATCCCAGCGTCTGTCTGGAGGAACGCCTAGGCCTATTCCGGGCCAGGGAGCCCCAAGGCCTTCCCCTGGCCCCTTGGGAGCGGAGCCACGGCGCAGCCCACACGGGCCCAGACCCCCCTGCGGTCTGCCAGGGTCGGGCAGGCGTGTGCAGCCCTCCCTACGGAGCACCGGGGTCAGAGAGCACGCTCCCTCTCCCAAACCACACGGGGCTTTCCCGGTTGCTCAAGACAAATGCTTCTTTCTTTTTTTTTTTTTCCAGTTTTAAGACCGCAACACGAAAAATGCTAGCTCTCCACATTTTAGGAGTAGCACATACATTTTCGGAAACTCCCGGGCCTTGCTGGGGGGCGGTCCTGGTCGCGGGAGCGAGGGAGAGGCTGGGGGGCAGTGTGGTCACCGCTCACACGCACCTCCCTCCCAGAGCACCCCCCGGCCCTGGCACTCTCACCCCGGGCCCCGCCATGATCCGTGCTGGCCACACGCAGAGGCGCTCCTTTCAGAAAAGGCAGAGGTGGCCCACAGTGAGCAGGACAACAAAGGTCACGTTGGAACCTCGTTAGAGCGAGGATTCTAGGTAGAGGGGGACTTACCACAGCTGTTTCTGTTTTTATTGGAAACGGAGTGGATAACACCAGGCAGACAGTGGAGGAGCAGAGAGTCAAAGGTGTGCAGGGGGGTCAAACCTGGAGGTACCTGGTCTCGGAGGTCCGGCCGAGTCCTGCAGGGTGGGGGTGGGTGGCAGTAAAGTGCTGTTGGGGCTGCTGATGTCCCCCTCCCCCGTGAGCGTCAGGTCGGCCACGTGCTCGCCCTCCATGGTCTGGACGCCCCCAGCCTCGGCTTCCTGGGAGTTGGGCGAGGGGGTCTGGGGGGCACTGAACGGCAGGCTGTCGGCCGAGCTGGGGCTGGTCGCGGGGCTCTCGCGGCAGTGTCGGGTGGGCCCCCAGGACTCTGGGGGCCGGGGAGGCTTCTCCTTGCCGTTGCTGGTCAAGCTTCTCTTGCCAAAGCTCTTGGCGGCAGTGGGCGAGGGCAGGGCCAGCTCCACGGGGCTGGGCGGTAAGCGCAGGAACTCAGGCAGCACCAGGTCCTCCTTCCTCAGCAACCCGCGCTGGTCGTCTGCTCTGTTGCTCTGAGCTTTGGAAATGAGCTCAAAAAACTCTAGTGGAAAAAACCCACATGGACCAAGCTTTAGAGAGTCCCACACCCAGGCCTGCACTGCAAAAAGTTCACCATCTAGAAAGCTCGTGTCGTGGGCTGTCCCACTGCCCTGGAAACCAGAGGCTCGGGCCACCCGGGTGCCTCCATCCGGCACCCTCTCTGCCCCCGGAGCTGCAGGGAAGGCCCTACCTTGAGAATTCAGTTGTCTCAAGTCTAGACTTGAATAGACCAAAACCCCTGACTGGACACGGCTGTGTGAGGACGCTTCGAAAGGCACGTTCATCACCCATACTCCAGCCCAGGGTTCCTGAGTACCCTTGGAAGCCCTGTACCTACGTCCTGGTTCCCTTGTGATGCTGAGGGGAGGCCACCTGAGGCACAAGTGAGCCCACAGCCCCCCCAAAAGGGGTCACCACCTCCTGACAAGAGCGTGGTCCTGGTGGGGTCCCCACTCTCTCCCCCACCTCTGCCTCCAGCCTCCTCGCTGGCTCCCCCAGAGCTCCTGCCTCCTTACCTGGGCTGACCACCAGCTATAACTGGAGTTCACTGTTCAAAGTAGAAGGAATCTAAGCTGACCTTTCTCTAGCATTTAAATGACACACTTTGAAGAATGACAAGGACTTTAAAATCTCAAATCTTAGTGGCTCTCGGCCGGGAGCAGGCTTGTGTCTTACTTCTGCCTCCTCGGTGGCCAGCGATGGCCAAAGGAGGGGGGTGAACGGGCTCGGGTTGGCCTTCACGGGGAGCTAGCTGTGGGTCCCGCGGCCTAGCCAGCATTCCCTGGATCACAATTCAGGTCCCAGTAACAGCTGTTAGTTTTGATTCTGCCGTTAGAAGCTTTCAGAAGAAAAAGAAGTTTCCATAAGAGATCACCTCTCCTTGGGTCTCTGAGGCCACCCTCCCTCTCCCCTGCAGGCCCAGGGAGGGCAGGGCATCCGGCCAGCAGGCTAAGGCACAGACCTGCCTCGGGACCTCTGGCCGGCAAGGTCAGCAAGTCCAGGGCCCTCCCGGCTGCTGCCTCCTCACCCCGCCCCCCACTGGTGACCCTGACACGGACCCCCTGACACTAACTGAGCCCTTGTAGGAGCTGGGGAAGGGAGGGCACAGGCAGACCCTTGGGGACCACTTGCTGCCCCCCTCAAGGGCACTCCGTGGCCTCTAAGAGGCCCGATGCTCAGTCTGACAACTGGGAAGAGCGGCACAGCAGCCCCAGACTGACCCGGGGCGAGGGGCATGCTCAGCTCAGTGTGACAGGGATGGCGTCCTTCTGATGTCAATGGCTCAGAGGAGTCCTAATGACGGCCCTGGAAGACTAACATCGCATTCACTAGAAAACGTGGAAGTTGTAAAAAGCACACATACCCTCTGCTTCGTCCAAATTAATTTTCTGATATTTTTTTTTCCCAATCTTTGCAATAGATTCTTCTCTCTTTGAAAGCCGGGGATCCCTAGCATTTTTTCCATTTTCTCCTTTTATTTTAATAGAATTAGACTTGCCTAGCGTTCTCTCCTCTCCCTGCATTAGAAGGAAAGTCAAAGTTCCGCTTACACATCAGACACATGACAACACACAATCCAGCAGTTAAGAGACAAAAAGCACCCCCCGAAATACAGACTTTACATGCCTTGCAGAAAAACCAATCACAGCGATAAAGGTCACAAGAACAAGAGCATGAGCGTGAGGCACCACCCCCCCAACGCAGGGGAAGAGCCAGCCCACGGTCAGGGGGAGCCAGGCAGCAGACGGGGAGCAGGGTGCGGGGCCGGCCCCGAGCGCACAGCCCCTGGGCACAAGAGGAGGCGCACGGAGGAGCGGGAGGGGCCCGGCCCGAGCTGTGCCAGGCAGCAGCGAAGGGCCCGTGCGGACAAGGGCAGAGAGCAATTACCGTAGCCGAGTGATTTCTGGAACTGGAATTTACAGCTACATTCTGTTTGGCTGGTGCACTTTTCTGTTTCTCTGTGGATACTAAACATAATGAAACACGGTTTATAATTACAGCGAATTGCAAATCCACCTGAACATTCAAATATAATCATATTTCTATTGTTTTTGAGAGAAAGCTGTAGAGAAGCCCAAGGTACGAGACATCCTGTATTAAAGACGCACATATGGGCCAAACCCCTGGTGCAGGACGAAGGGACAAAGACCACCCTCTCCCACCCGCCATTTCGGGGGCAGGAAATGCTCATCATGTGAAGACGTGTGCAGGAGGCACGGCGGGTCCTCCCTGCAGGTGCGGGGACTTGTGGAGGTGTGGCGGATGAAAAGCTCATTTCAGGTCCTGTCTTGTACAAATATTCTTTAGAAAGCCGAAGAGTCTCACACTTATGACATGTTTTCAAATACGGCTGTTGCCCCACGTCGCGATGGCAGGCTGGCTTCTGCCAGCACCAGAGGGACAAAGACCACTCCTCTGGCCCGGAATCAACTAGAGGACTAACCGCGCTCCTGCCTGTCCCCAGCTTTACAAGCCTGCAGTGGCTCCTGCCGGCAGCACCCTCGTCACACTCCCCTGGGCACAAACAGGCCAGAAGGTCTGACCTTCCCAGACCCTGAGGGAGGCCCACGCCCTGCTCAGGCCACTCACTTCACTGTGGCCAGGTACCAGGCCCCAGACTGAGAGCACAGCGTTCTCTGGAACCGAGGGTGGGCCCGGGAGGATGTCTCCTCGGCAACAAGGCGGGAGAGGAGCAGGAACTGGAGCATGGAGGGCCTCCAAGGGGGCAGAGATAAGTGAGCCCAGCTACACTGTGGAGCAGAGTCAGCCTCGCTGGGTGGAAGCCCAGGAAAGGGAAGAAGCCGTCCAAAGCGGCACCAAGCAGCAACTTGCAGAGTTATCTCCTTGCTTGGGTACTGGGTAGGAGGTTCCAGAAAGCCCTCTCCAGGAGACACGCTTCCTACTGCCCTCCGCCTAGAAGGGGGCTGGGTGTTCTGAGGAGGAGCATCGGGAGTGAAGTGTGGGGGACTGGCTGCTGGCCCCGAGGTCGGGCACCGGCTGTGGGTACCCCAGTGTCCCCAGGGCAGGCCTGTCACGGCAGAGGCAGCATGAGGGAAAGGGCTGTGTAAACCTCCCGGTTCCCCGCACACAAGCAACAAGTGGGCTCGCTGACGGCACCAGTCCATGGCCTATCTACTGCTGGGCCTATGTCCCTTGTGCAGACCACCGTGAGGCCTCCCAGGAGGGAGCACTCTCTGGCCAAAGCCCTGGACACAGGGAGCGCTGGAACCTCGGCGCAATCCTATGGGGAGGGGGTGTCGAGGAGGCCTGTCGCCCCTTCTTACAGCTGAGAGGACACCCCCCCCACACACTTGTCAGCAGGCGGGCAGATCCCCGAGCGAGGCCCTCATGCTCCTGGTCCCACTGCCTCTGGCCCACAGACAGGCCTGGACCGGGCTGGACCTCTCAGATGCCCAGCTAGGGCTGAGTTCTGTCATGCAGGGGGGTTGCCTGGCCCTGTAAGACCCTAAATGAGACCACTGGGGTAGCAGGGCTGGGGGCTTTCAGGAGGCAGAGAGAAGGGGACACCAGCAGGTCAGGGGGACCAGGGGAAGCCTCGGGGCCTGGCTTACCTTTCCCTCTGGAGGGCTCTTTCTCCTCCAAGATGACCCGCTGCCCATCCAGACTTGATATGGGGGCGCCAAGGTCCAGGGGCTCCTTCTCTCCACTCTAGAGGCAGAGATGGTGCATCGAGTCACTCACCCAGGTCGGAACTGTCCGGCACGGCTGTGTGTGGTCCAGCTGCTGACAGGAAGCCCATTCCAGGTATGATGGAGTCACACGCCAGGTGACCCCAGGTCCTAGCCCCTTGGAGGGCTGCCTCAGAGGCACCCCACAGGTGCCCAGCCAACATGCATGGGACCACGCCAGGGCTGGCCACACACTCCTGCCACAGAGAACATGGCTTCTGAGCCCTGGCCGGCCCGCGGGGATCTGAGACCCAGGGGAAGGAATGTTTGTGAATGCTGCAGACATCTCAGTCCACAGAGCCGATGCTTTAAATATCGCATCAAGTTGGCATGAGTCTGTGCACTGCTCCTATCCTGGGTGAGGCGCGTGCAAAAACCCGCCCCCCGCCCCTCAGACGCGGCTGGAGGGTGAGGGGTGAACGCAGAACGCCTCCCCCGCCGACTAGACAAAGGACCCTGAACTCGTAGGTCGGCTCCCTGAGTTCCATCAGTCGGGAGAACCATAAAAGTGACCAGATGCCACGTCGGAGAGCGACGGCCAGCTCCTGGCACCGGCCATGAGGAAACGGAGCGCCAGCTCACAGGGCTGCCCTGCTCTCCACCTTCCTGCCCTAGGTGGGTGCCATTCACTGAAGAGGCCGCATCTGTCACAACCCACTCCACAAGAATTCTCCGTGGCTAGAGCCCCACGGCAGTGGACCTGCTCTTCCCAGTCAGGGTCTCAGCAGCCCGAACACAGCTCACCCAGGACCAAGCCCAGGGGCATGCTCCCAAGACTGACCCCAGTTTACAGATAGGGAGACTGAGGCCCAGAGGGGTGAAGTGCTAGCTCAGAATCTCAACAGAGTAAGCAGCAGGGCGCCCAGGCCACGTCCCTCTCCGACCAGCAGCCGGGGAAGGGGCTTCAGGCTACCCTCAGGATGTCTGTCAACAACTTAACATGGTCCCCTCACTCATTTCAAGGCTCCTTAACAATGGGGGCCCAAGTCAGAGAAAAATTAAAATCCTAAAAATACTTTTTGGGCACCTGTGCGGCTTAATCGAAGCGTCCGACTCTTAATTTCGGCTCAGGTTGCGATCTCAAGTCATGGGATCGGGCCCTGCATGGGGCTCCCTGCTCAACAGGGAGTCTGCTGGAGAATCTCTCTCTCCCTCTCCCTCACCCCTCCCTCCCCACTCACATGTATTCTCTCAAAAAAAAAAAAAAATCCTAAAAGTACTTGAAATCATAGCTCTGATAAAGTTTATTTTTCTGAAGAAGGAACACAAGGCGAACACTGTGTCATTGATCACCAGATTTCACAGCAAAGGAGGATAGTGTGCTTGGAACACATGGTGCTTTCAGCAGAGACCAGGTCTCAGGTACGCGGGCTCCCTGACCCAGGACATCTCCCACAAACACCCTCTGCTCACAGGGACAGGGGACTCCGCTCCGGCTCAAGCTGGTGTCTTTGCCCCAAAGTGTGGTCCGCTCTCACCCACTCACCTACCCCAGGGATCCTGCTTGGAAATGACAGAGTTTCGAATCTAGCGGTGCAGACGGGACTTGGGAGGTGTCAGGGAGAGCGCCCCCCCCCCTTCCCCAGAGGCCGCCAGCAGAAGTCTAGCAGCCGCTCACATGCAGGACATATCAGTACCCTTGGCATGCAGCCAGCCAAGCACGTCTGCAAATGGCAGCGGTATTCCAGGGGTTTTTAGTGGTGTGTTTCCCCTTTTGGTTTCCCTGGACCAAAGCCACATCTCCACGATCACCCAGAGCCCGCTGGGAATGATCAGGTGTCAATAAACAACGAGGATTTCCACTCACGGGGATGCCCGCCCACCAGGGCTTCGTGGCCTCTGCTTCTACACGCCCCCATCCACGGAGCCTCAGGGGCCAGCAGCCCGTGAGCTGGACTGTCCGCACAGGGAGCACAGCCGTGGGGCCCCCACGTCACTCACCAGCCTGGCCACCAGCTCATTCAGGTGCAGGCCGTATTTGGCCACCACGGGCCGCAGCACTTCTGTGACGGGCTTGGTGGGCTTGGCCTTGAGTCCCACGGACCGGTTAATTGGAACCAGATCCAGCCTGGTTGGAGGAGGAGACACGTGAACAGAGTTGCTGCGGACACATACTTAGCTATTCCTCCTTGAGGGCACCACAATGCGGCGGCACCATGGGGTCACCAGGTCAGCGCCAGGTTACGGCTGTGGAGCACTTTCAGCATGAGAGGGAAGCCATGGGGGGGCGGGGGGAGCTTCTCGAAGGTTTCCAGTGGGCTGTCACAGCCGGCAAAGAGTGCCCCCCACCCCAGCAGATGGCCAGCACTCTGCTGTCCCGCCTGCGCACCCCTGGGTGCAGCCCTATGGCAGCTGCGACACAGGACGGAGAGTGACCCCTTGGCTCCGTGGGTCCCTGGGGGCTGCGTGCAGCCGCTGCCACCCCCCACCCTGCTCATGAAGGGGGCGCCAGCCTTCCTTTCCCAGCCCAGCATGCAGGGCTCGCAGGGACACCGCCAGAGACAGCCACGTGGCCCGGAGACCTCAGGAAACCACAGGGGCGTTTTTCGTACCGAAACAAAGTACGCTTCTCTAGCCGCAGGTCCCGAGACTCCAAGATGCTACTGTCTTGATGCAGCACCAGAGGCTTTGCAATGCAGGAGAGAACAGAGACCAACGTCAGAGTTGGGGTGAGCCCGTGCCCCTGACACGCCCCCCGACCGCCCTGGGATGCACAGCTGGGTGGAGCAAATTGCGGCTTCAAAACCAGCTGCCCAGAGGAGGCCGAGCTGCAGAGAAGCAAACATTTGCATGCTGAGGGCTCCTGGCAGGGGGGCCAGGCTCCAGTGGCAGAGCCATCAGCCTGAGGGCCTCAACCAGCCCCAGCCCACGGCGACTGGGCAGGTTTAGCCGACCAGACCAACAGACCCGCCCTTCCCCCCACCCCTGCCCATGGGCAGGGCCCCAAGGGTCCACGCAGCCCCATACCTTGTCCCCGCCCACCAGGAAAAGGTCGACGGCAGCCCCGTTGATGCCATGTCGTTCGCAGAGTCCAGCCAGGACCTCTTTGATGGACAGCCCTGGCTTGACAACCACCACGCAAGACGTCCCATCAGGGAGCTGGATGCAGCAGGGCTTGGCAGCCTTGTCCCGCTCTGGCACCGAGGTCCTGCAGGCCTCCGGCTGGGGAAGCCGGGAGACAAGTGTTACAGGCAGGTGCGCAGGGTGCTGGGGGAAGGGCTCTGGCGGGCTCGCGTGGGCCTCGGGAGGCTGTACGGTGCATCTCCCTGAGCCACACGCAGCTCCGTACACGCAGAAACTCCGCGACAGATCTACACGGGGGCTGGGCACGAGAAGCCGACAAAGTTGTTGGGGCTTCTACAGTAACCCAGGAGAGAAGAGAGAAAGTCTGTCTGCACCTCCAGCCTTATCTTCCAATCTCTTGTGGAACCATTTCCAAGGGCCATATTTAAGGAGCTTTCGTGCTCAGAATAGGATGGGCCCTGCCGTGTTGTTTTCAGGGCTCTCGTCTTGGCCTCCCTGAGCTGGAAGCAGATGGGAGTCATTCTGTGGAACCCACTCCTCCTGCCTCTCAGTCTGCGGCACTGGGGACCCACCAGGCAGGCTGGATCGCCCACAGAGGGCCTGGGGCCCAACCCAGGCGGGGAGGCCCCTCTGCTGCTTCTCCTGGCCTTTGCAGCCCCTCCTGCCAGAGCTCCCAGGACTGGAGGCCTCTCTGACAGGCACAGACTGTGGGCAGCACACTGGCCTGAGGGAGGGGCTAGGGCAGCTCAGACAAGGGCTCAGAGGCAGGAACATGCCCCCGAGGGGATAAGGAACCCCCCCCCCCCCGCCGCCCCACGTAGACACCAGCCATCAGGTCAGGAGAAAACAGTGAGGGGTGGGATTGGTTTGTTATTGACCATCCCTACATTACTCAGTGCTCAGCATGGTAAGTGTGGGGAGGCCAGGGGCCGCGATCCTGCTTTAGCTGCTGGCAGAGGGCCCGCTCTGCCAGCGCCAGCGCTAGGCTGAGGCCTCGGGTGCCCTTTCCACCCAGAGGAGGCTCAACACCTCTGCCTGGGTGAGGACACGGCCCAGGTTCACCAAGTGCTCAGCAGTGAGACGCACCCGCAGGGTGGGGGAAGGTGGGCAGGGAGAGGCGGGGGGAAGGTGGGCAGGGAGAAGCGTCTGCATTATTCATCGACTAAGCCAGGAGCGCAGGAAATTGCTATTTAGTGCTCTGTCCCAGCACCAGGACCCACACTCAGATGTGGGGGCTCCTGATGGGCAGGGGGCGGACCAAGAGGCCATCCGGGGCCCCGTGTGTGCAGCAGACCTCTGGGTCTCTCCACGATGTCTCCTGTGGTCTCTGAGTTACAACAGCATCCCCTGGCTGCAGACGGCCCCCCCGCACACGTCCTTCCCATGTGTGACCTACCCCACCACTATCTCCTCCTGACAGTCTGGAAGTCTCTGCCACCCCAACTGCATTCCGGAAAACATAGTTTGTAGGTGGTAGGCTGAGGATAAAACAGGCCCAACTATTCCCTTCCCACGGATGCAGATGCAGGAATAAAGGGTCTTTGTTTTAAGCCAGAGTTTTGGGGTGGTTTGGCGGGCAGCCACGCCGAACTGACGCGTGGTTAAACCCCTCCAGCTTTAACTGATACACAGTGTAACTGAAGAAGGAATAATATGCTACATTGTCGCTTGACAATGACAAGTGACTAGGATGTTGGCAACAATTAGGGTTTCCAAACCTGGTATCAGACCACAGACAACAGCCAGCAGGCCCCTAACTGGAGACTGGGGCCACGCGGGTAGGGTGTGAGGGGAGGTGGAGCCCCCCGCCGCAGCCAGGCCCCCACTGGCAGAAGCACAAAACACAGGAAGGTTTGCGTTAGTAGGATATTCCAACTGTGAGACAAACGCAGAGCACCTGGCTTCAGAGCCTTCTGTTTGCTCTTAGTGGGAGTTCAAAACATGGCAAATGAATGAGAGCAAAAAGACACCCAGAGTAAATCCAGAAATATCTTTAGTACTCAAGGAGCAGTCCTCCCCCATCTGCCAAACGGGTGCCCACGCGGCCAGGAGCGCTAGGCTGGCAAGGGCCCCGGCCCAAGCCCCGCTCCCTGCATCCAACGCACGCATTTGTGGGGCTTTGTGAGCGTGGGCTCTGCATGACTGATGGGGATGGGGAGGTGGTGACTTACCAGGTCCAAGCTCCCCGTGGAGGACACGGAGCCCTGTGACTCACGGCGGCCCAGGCCTCCATTGGCGTGCAGGGGCTCTTGATGGGGAAACACAGTGACTCAGAAAACCAAACAGCACCAGCTCTACTTTTCCCCACTTACTGTCGCGTCTCCCAACCCCACCCTTCAGGCTGAGCAGACAAAGGACGTGGAGAAGCCTTTCCTAGGCACGGCCTCCCCTAGCGGACAGTCAGGCGCACCCCCTGGGCATAGCTAGATGGCGCGCTCTGCTCTGCCCTTGGCCATAGCCGGACTCTGGACCGGCTTCTGGGCCCAGATGAAAACATCCCAGCTGGTTACCGCACCTCTGCCCACGGCTCAACTCGCATCTTCCTACAAAGTCCTCAAGTGAGCCGACAACCATGCCCTTCACCACCGCCACCTGAACTCACTGCTATCTTTGGCTAAAGAGCATGAAAACTGACCCAGAGAGGTCCTTTGAGAACACGGGACCTGCTCCCCAGTCATGCCGCTGAGCCACAGCCGGCAGCTGCAGGCCCGGGAGTAAGGAGACAGCAGCCCCGGGTCCCACTGACCTTCTGAGCCACTGGCCCACTGTCCTGTCTCCCAGGTGCTCAGGGGTCCCTGCCCCCATCTAACAACTCGTCCCACCCCCACAGCGGTCTCTCACTGGTTGAATTCTGCAAGGCTGTCTGCCCGGCCTTTAGAAAGAACACTTGAATTAACCACCCACATCACGACCCAGGAGCACGGCCATCTGTAAAATGGGTACAAGAAGACAGAGTTGGCGGGCTGCTCTGAGGAGGGGATAAGATGAATGCTATGCAGACCGCCTCGCACAGCATCGGCCCTGTCCCAGGAGTGGCCACTGCCTCTCACCCGCAGGTGCTCCCTGTCTGTGCCCTCTCCATAAAGCCCCAAACTTGGGGACCACAGGCCTGGAGTCTGTGGGTTATTTCCTGGAAAACAGTCCCTTTCTTGAGAATCCCTCAAGGAGAAAATCCTTCCGAGGCCTTTCCACCTCGTGCTTTTTCATGCCTGGTGTCAGCAGCTGTTTCTCTCTGCCTTATCCAGAAAGTGCTCTCATTCCCTAGGACCCACCTCCCAGGATGAGCCTGTCCCTCCCACACCATCTTCTGAGCTACGCACAAGAAAGAAACCAAGGAAGAAAATATCTAGAACAGGTGACCTTTCAGATTTACAATAATAAGAAATTACAAAGGCTTGTGTAGCCCTACGCACACCTGGAAGAAAGCGTACCGGGGAAACCGAGAGGCAGTCCAGGTACACAGGTAGGACACTTGGATTTTTCTTCTCCTCCCAGTTTCTTTTCTTTTTTTTTTTTTTTTTAAGATTTTATTTATTTACTTGACAGAGAGAGACACACAGCGAGAGAGGGAGCACAAGCAGGGGGAGTGGGAGAGGGAGAAGCAGGCTTCCCGCGGAGCAGGGAGCCCGATGTGGGGCCCGATAACAGGACCCTGAGATCACGACCCGAGCCGAAGGCAGACGCTCAACGACTGAGCCCCCCAGGCGCCCCTCTCCTCCCAGTTTCCTACAAGAGGCCAGGAAAGGGCGGGACGCGAGGCCCACCCCCGCAGGGCGCCCTGACCTGGAGGGGAGTGGTTGGCATGCACCCTCACCCCCCTTCTCAAAAGGCACTCAAGCCGCCCTGGCGCACTCTGGCTGGCCCGCCCCAAAGGGCCACGCCCGGGACACAGCACCGCGCTGCCCGCACCCGAGATGCGCCCTCCCGGCCCGGCCCCACCACCCCGCCTGCGCCCAAACGGGCCACCTCCCGGCCACCCATCTGCACCCCACGAACCGTTTGTGGGGTCACCGTGCTCCTTCTTCCTCTGGGACCGCCCGGTGCTCCTGGTCCTTGACCAAGAGAAGAAGGCTCCTTTCCTCTTCTTCTCGCTCTCCTCATCCCCCAGCTCCTCATTCAGGGACCTTCCTGATTTCGATTTCCCGCTCAGCTGCCGTCCAATGGAGACGTTAACATAACATGATTTCAACGCTACCCAAAGCGCGAGGGCGGCGGAACCCCCACCCCCGGCCACAGGCCCAGGGCGTCCCGGGGAGGCTGTGTTGTCCTGGGGGGGGAGCGCTGCACCCCAGCGGCCTCTGCTCTCCCTCCTCACGGGGCGGCTCCCCTCCCTGAGACGATGCGGCCAGAGCGCAGGTACCTTTTTTGGCGTGGACACACTGGAGTGCTCCGAGCTGACGCTGTGCTTGGAGGCTGGGCTGCTGGGGGCCTGCAGCGCATCGGGGAGCGAGCGGCCTTCCACCTCGGCCAGGATGCACTCCTGGTATAGCTGGGACTTGAGAAAGCGGGTGTAGCTGTCGAACTTCATCAGGTTGAAGATCTACAGAGCACATGCCACACGGTTTAGCTCCGGAAGCAGCTAGGAACGTGCAGTCCCGGAGAAGCTCTATTTTGTTAAGTAAGAATGAGACCCAGAGTAACCAGAGATTTGAAGGAAGCGAGAACCGCCTTGGAAATACTTCCCTCCATTTCCCCACATTATTCGTGTGATTTAGCAACAGAAGTCATCTCCGAGGGGGCCAGTGGGACCTGGGCTCTAAAACATATTAGGTCCCACATACCCTTTTAATCACAGTGACGTCCTAGAATTGAACAACTCCGCACCTACGTGCATGTGACATCCACGCATCTGTGACATCACACAAAGGAGAGGCCACTGCAGCCTGCTCCCCAAGAGCCGGGTGGGTGACACGGGGCTCCTTCTGGCCATACCACACCCGTCGGCACCCCTCCTCTCTGTCTGGTGGCTGGCTCGCGAGCACGCTCTCCCACAAGGAGAGAACCCTGGCGAGGAGTCCCTGTGGGAAACTGAGGCACAGTCACCTGGAGCTGCTGCTCCTTGAACATGTCGGGGTGCGGAGCACTGAGAATGTCATCAGCCAGCTGGGCCTGGCTGTCGATGTTGACGGGAGTGGTGGCTTTGCTGCACAGGAACTTGCTGAAGATCTCGCGGGCCCTGTAGGAAAGCTGAAGGACATGTGTGTGAGCGGGGCACAGCCCCCCCCCCCTCCCCCCCCCGTGCACGGGTGCTGCTGGTGTCACTCCGTATTCCAAAGCCAGACACGGGGCCAGGCTCTGGAGATGCGTTTTCTTAGGGCCCAATAAATATTTCTTGATTGAATAAATAAAAGTCCAAGCCAGTACAAAAGTTTTCACCAAATAGGCTCCTCCCTGGATTTTCTCAGTGGGCTATGAAACTGTTCGAGACTCAGGTGCTGCGTCCAGGGGGCGCCGTCCCATGTTCAGCGCCTCACACACTCAGCCCCAGCAAAGGGGGAGCTCAGTCCGTGCAGCACCGAGCGTGGCAAGCAGATAATAGGCCTCATGTGTGGCGGCTGGAGGACCACAGATAGCCTCGAGTGAGCTGCAGCATGGACCGGGACCGGCAGCGGGGGTCTTAGCGGCCGGCGCGTGTGGCGCGTGCAGTGAGGCCGTACAAATGGACATTGTGAGGGGCTCTTCTGTCTGGGGATCTCAGTCCCCCTTTCAACACACTGAGTGGCAGCACATGTGCTGATAAACGCCAAGGGCGTTTATACACACCATGTTCAGGCAACATTAAATACCACATATATTCAGAAACTTATCCTGAAAAAGAAGCGTTTAGAAATCATATGAGGACATTTTTATGTCGACCTCAAGCTGCACTAGACGCTAGCCCGTAGTGAGACCATCCCACGTTCCAGGCATGAACACACTTACCTCTTTTTTATCGTGTGCAGGTACATGGTTAAAGTATTCACAGGCCTGCCAGAATAAAATGTTCTCTTCACTGAATTCCTTCCTTAGGAAATCCTAACAAAAACACCATCAATGAATGCTTACACATGACCAGGCTGCTGCTGCATTCCCACTTCTTCCCTGTGTTCACCCTCGTGGATGCCAGGGGCTTATAAGCCCGTCTCCCTAACTCACCTGGGGCCACACACGACAGACTGCAAAGCCGCATGCACTTTAAGGACCGCTGTGGGCTCCCAAGGGCATGGCGCCCCTTCCCCCTAGCCAGACGCGCCACATGTAGCCGGCCTCCCAGCGTTTACCAGAAGCTCCCGTGCCCCTTGCTGCGGGGAGACCCCTGACGCAGAGCCAAGGCCAGGCCGGGCAGACGCCCCCCAAGCCCCTTGGCCTCGAGTGTGCCAAGCAGGTGGGCAGGGGGGACCCCCTCGGGAGGGCGCCACGGTGACAGCGCCACTTCCGTCCTCGGGGTCGGAGCCCCGGGGTCCTGCTTGAGGGGGTCCTGCTTGAGGAGCCCCCGCAGAGGGTGCACACGCCACCACCCCCGGCCCGGCCACGCCCCCTTACTCACAGAGAAGTACCGAACCCCGAGAGGGTCCTGCAGGAGGCGCTCAAACGACACGGCCCAGCTGGCGGCTCTCCTCTCTCGCAGGCGCCGGCAGCTCTGCACGCTCGGGAGGCTGGCATTGCTGCTCAGACTGTGGTGGCTCACGCAGTCCTTCAGGTCAGCGCCAGTCAGCTCTGCGGGACCAGCACACACCTCACCTGCACGGGTGTCCTCCTCACCTGCCCAGCAGGGCCTGGCCAGCCTTCTTGGGGGGTGGCGGGGGCTCTCCCCGACGTGCCTTCCCTAAAACATGCACTCAGCCAACGGTCCGCACCAAGCGCCTGCAACACGCCCGGCGCTGTTCTAGGGACAGGGAACGTGGCGTGGAACACAACCAACCCCAGTCCTCACACAGCCACACACGCACGCACACGGAGCAGGGAGAGCAGCGACCGCAACCAAACGCCCCAAGTCCGTGGCTGAGCGCACGCTGCGCACACAACGGGGCTCCCAGGTGATCCCACGCGTGAGGCTCGGGAGGCACCGGGTCTCCGTGGGGTGAGCAGAGGGAAAGGGGCACAGACGGGGTGTCCAGGACCTGGGGCGGCGCTCTGCGTCTGGAGGGAACGTCTGCCATGTGAAAGCACGCAGTCACACGTGTGCCCTGTTGTGGCATAACGTCCAAATGTCCTATTTAACCACACGTGTTGTGACAACTCATTAGAGGCCACCCCAGAGCAGAAAACATGACACATGCCACAGAAGGCTGGCTCCCAAGCATCTACAAAATAGCCCCAAATAGCATGAGTTTCTTTGTCTTTTAGGCGAACTCCCAAATAATCCACTCCCTTCACAAAGGGAAGGGGAGGTGCTCGGGGAGCCCTGTGTCACCGTCTCCCACCTCGTGTGAGCAGCATGCTGGGGCTCCTGGTCCCCACACGGGCAGGCCTGGTCGGTGAAACCCAAGGGAAGGACCCAGGCCGGCCGGGAGCAGGACCGGACAAACATTCTGCCGTGGACGCGTCTCGTTCTATACGAACAGCACGTCCCACAGGGCTGTTCCCTCTGCGGGCCCTAACACCAAGGAGACTGAGGACCGAGCCACGGCCCACCGGCCACAGAGGACACAGGACAGAAAAATCCCTAACCCATGTGGGTGTGAGGCTTGGAGGAGCAAAGCTAACTAATGAAACAGGGCTCGTTTGCTACCTCCTGGGCTCCTGTCCGCCGCCGCACACAGGCGGCCATCAGGGCTGGTGGTGGGAAGGAGCCCAGGGGACTAGTTGGTTAGCTTGAGCTCTAGGCCAACTGGAAATGCATCTTCTTAGTGAGGAGGGGCCAGCAGTGGCAGAAATGAGGACCAGCGAGGCAGCGTGAGGCCCTGCTACCCTTTAGGCTGACGCCCACCCATGGTTGTGCAGAGAGAGCAGTGGACAGAGGCCTGGCCTGTGGCCACCACGCCCCCAACCAGGCCACGGCACAGCCCTGCTAACCCAGAGAACAGAGGGCCAAGAAAGCAGAACCCAGATTTTGGTCAAAGGGAACGCATGTGGTAACTAGAAGCCACTTGGGCAGGAATCATTCAAAGCTGAAAAAGCATTTAGATTGGAAAAGAAAAGAAAAATAGAAAGTCAAAAAGTAATCTAATATTATACTGCTATAGAAGAAAGTTTAAATAAGATTCAGAAGATGAAACAAGATGAGAGAAGGACAATTTTAATTTTCTTTGTAGCTCAGTAGAATCCACCATGCGGTACATGTCACTTCTGAGATGAAAGCCTTGTGGTAGAATCTGCCACCACTACTCACCGAGGACTGCAGGGGAAGGCCCCAGCCCAGAGCTCGTTGGCAAGACGCCAAGCTCACCACATGGCACAGACCCCCCCGCTGCTAAACACTGAGCACAGCACGACCAGCCGCGAGGGGCGTGAGGGGCGTGAGCACGGCCCTCTGAGAACCCAGCAACTCCACCATCACGTGGACGGACCACCTAGAATCTCCTTGCTACACGATCCCCACGTGCAGAAGCCGCCGAGCAAGAGCGATCCGCTTCACACTCACACACACCCTCGCTCTCTCTGATTTGTGTCCAGTAACCGTGGCAATGAGGGGCAGAGCCCCACAGATGTTAATTCTCCCTAAATGAACATGTAATCCCAACAGATTTCCCAATAGATGTTTTATTAGAACCAGATGAGCGGGGTGTAAAAGTTCACGTGGAAAACTAAACGTGAAATGCTGGGAAAACAAACCAAACCAGAGCCAGGAGGCAGGGCCAACCCCACCTGGCGCCACACCACAGCCATGTCCCCACTGGGCAGGGGGGCAGCATGGACACGTGGCTGGGACAGAAGGCCACTTGGTGTGGGGACAACTGGAAAACCACCTGAGAGATGATCAAGTCGGGTCCCTTGGGGCACGCTGAAATAAATCTCACCCGGACTGAGGGTTTCAATGTAAGAGCATCAGATTAGAGAAACTCTGGAAGGGAAGACGCAAGCCCAGAGCCGTGAGGGACGAGACAGATAAACAGACGACACCGAACTGGGAGGGCAGGGCTGGCGGGGCAGGCGGTGCGGGGGTCAAAGGTACGTGCTTCCGGTCACAAGACAAACAAGCCCCGGGACGTGGTGAGCACAGCACAGTGTGGCAGGGCGAGCCGGGGAAGAGAGCAGGTCGGGAAAGTTCCCAAGAAGAAAACCGCACGTGCACGTGTGTGTGTGTGTGTGTGTGTGTGGTGAATACGCGACACCGAGCCACCGTGTCGTACACCTGCGGCCCACATAACGTCACCTGTCAACTGTACCTCGGTGAAAAATAAAAAATGAAATAAAAGTTTAAAAACACCATAAGCAAAAAAGACAAAGCATGGGGAAATACAATCCATCACACAGACGGAGGACTCACTTTCTTTGTATTTAGGAGCAGCTATACATCACTAAGAAGAAGATCCGGAAACCAAAGACAACTGGAAGAACGGTGTGGCCGCTCACTGAGTGGGGGCTTGAGATAATTTTCAAAACACACTGTTAAGTATGAGCCCCAAAGCATTCTTCCTCCAGCCCTTTTTTCCTTGAGACAATAAAGGCTGAACTGAGAACTGAACAGAAGGTAACTGGCCTCAGAGGAACTGGGAAAGATGAGGGGCCAGATGTGCAAAGGCCCTGGGGCAGAAGAGGCATGGCTCAGAGCCAGTGTGTCTGGGCTTAGGGGGAAAGGGTGGGCCAAGGAGCACAGACTGGACCCTGGGGGCAGGGAAGAGTAAGGGAAGGTCAAGAAGACACTCCTTCACGGGTCCATCGGCCTGGCTGAGTGACAGGGCAGCCCGAGCTCTGCCCACAGGAGGGTGCAGGCGGTTGGGGCTGTGAGGGCAGGCGGGCACACAGGAAGACCGGCTGCAAACTGCAGACGCAGCAGCTGGACCCCATCAAGGGTGGTGGCGCTTTCTGGTGTCCTGGCGTCTGGATTCCAAATGAGCAGCCGGCAGAGTGATTTGGAACACCTACCACCCTCACTTCCAGGGCACACGGGGCAGCGGCGAGGAGGGGCACCTGGCACCCCACCCTGGGCAGGTGCTGTGGGCCGCGGTGCGAGCGTGTGAGTGGATGAGGGAGGACGGGGCACAACAGAACTTGGAAGTGAAAAGTGACCCATCTGTTGACTGAGCTCATTTTTATGAAACGTGGCAAATACTAATTTTTTTTTAAGACTCACAGATCAACAACTGACACTTTAAAAGTCCAGGAGAAAGGCACTTTAAAATTGAGTTAGGACATTCCTGATGCCCCCCCCACCCTGCACGCCGTGCCGCCCCCAGACCTTGGGGTCCCCAGTGTTGACAGTCCGGCGGGAGGCAGGCCGAGACGCACGCCGACCCGCGCAGACACAGGCGCAGGAGATGAAGGGGAGAGTCCCCGTGGCCGCAAATCCACTCATCCTGAAGGCGCACGGGCCCCAGGGGCTGGCTCTCCCGGGCCCCGCAGAGTCGGGGAGAGTCATCTTGCCGCCAGGCTCCCTGCACCGCGGGAGGAAAAGCTGAGGCTCCTTCCCACGGTCTCCTTTTGTTCCCTTCTGTTTTGTTTCTCATTGAAACCATCAGAACGCCCGCTGGGCCTCAAGTCCAGCGCCAGTGGAGCTCAGAGGGGGAACATGGGAGACAAGGGCCCTGAAGGAGCTGCTCCCCGACCCCCGCGGGGCAGGCCACACACTGTCTGAGGCCGCGGACTCGGCCATTTCCCTCCCGACAGCCGGATTTCAAGGAACATGCACAGTCTTCAAAGTGGGGAAATCACAGACAATTGCTGGCTGCACAAAGCACGTCAATCCCGAGCTCTCCTAACCAGAAGGTCTCCTAGCAACTTTGACCGAAGGCACGTGGTGGGTGCCAGGGCCCTGGGCGGGGGGCGGGGGGCGGGGAGCGGGTGCTGCTCAAGTGGGCTTCAAATCCCAGCACCTGCCACGTGTCCGTACCACTCAGGGGCCGGCACCTCGCTCTTGATACCCACCGTCGAAGTCTGAATTTCCTAATTCCACCTTCAGACTCGCTCTGGAATTGTTCTCCAGCAGAGACAATAGTGCACATTTGAGAAAGAACTGATCCTGAGGGCCAGGGCCAGACAGGAGAAGGAAACGAGAAGGGCCAGTGCATCCACCCCACTGCCTGAGCCTCTTGCCTGCTCTGAGCAAGGAGAAAACAGCAGTTCTGCCGAGGATGCCCACCGTCCCGAGCGAGAGCATCATGCTAGAGAACAGCCCCTGCACTTGGTTTCTTTTGCTTCTTTTCTCTTTCAATTGGCCAGCTTGAGTCAAAGAAACGCTTTCCCGGCGAGAAAGTTTTTAAAGTCCGTTTTGGATTTGCTTGAAAACTAGAAAAGCCACCACCTTTATACTGGCTGGATAAACATGCACATTACGTGTTAGAAATGATGTCGACAATGCCTGGGATTACAATTTTATAGCTAATTCCGCACCACAAAGCTTTAGCCCATTACCTCACTGGAACATCCCGTCCAAACCATCATCTCAAACCCCTTAAACATGGAAATCACAACTCGAGGTCAGGATCCTGGGCTACTTGCCCCCAGCCGCCTGAGCCCCCTGAGCAAACATACCTGCAGCCTGCTCAGGTCAGCCAGCCCCCGACAAGCACGACAAGGCGCACAGACCACGAGGGACTTTACCTGGGTAAAGCTGATAAGAGCCACTGTGATGCCACTTAACCAAATACTTCCAACCATTCACCGCAAACCACCCCTCTGAATCCATACCAGGGTCAGCCGGCACAGCCCCCAGGGCCCCAGGCAAAGGCTTGGGCCACACACAGAGACATTGTTCCCAGCTCACGCTCCCCAAGGAGGCCAGTTAGCACACTCCCCGGCGACCTGGGTCCACAGGCCAGGCCGACAGAGGCGACGCTCCCCCTTCGGGCTCACGCAGAGGAAACCAATAGTCTATTCAACACAGAGCATCACAGGGGCTTCATGCATAATTCACGGTGAGACCTTTAGCCACTGCTGCTCACGGAACTTGAATTATTTAGTCGGGCAGAGCTCAGCTAGAGAAGCTGAGCGCTGGAGGCACGAGCGCCCAAGGGGAAGCCTCCTTCAGAGCTTCGCCACAGGCTGCCAGCCCAAGGCAGTGCGCTTTCTGTGAAACTGCCAGTGGGAAAGGAAAAAAATAAATCCCCGTAGCTTTTTACGACAATTCTGAGGCTTTTAAACTTGGATTTCCTGATGTAGCTGAAAACTTTTCTAAATCCCATGAACACAAAGGCCTGTCTTTTCAAAATGAGAACGGAGAGTTCACCCAAAACTGCAGGGTGTCAGGAACAAGTATTGAGTTGGGTCATAAAGCAGCGCATTTTTAGCAGAAGCATGGAAGCTTTCTTTTCAAAACCTGCAGGGGGCGGGACCGGCTCTGGCTGAGGTCTGCAGCCCCCACGGGGACCCGGTTCTCCTGCGGTTCTCCTGCACAGGTGTTCGGTGGCTCCTGACAATTCCAGGAGGACGGAGAGATGAAGCGTGGCCCCTGCTGGTCCTGCTTCCCCATCAACGTCCTTTCTGGCCTCACATTTCTGAAGCACACGAAGACACCCCACAACCACTCGCAGGGCGGCAGCAGTGTGTAGGAGCGGGCTCTGCTTCTTCCTGGCCACAGGGTCTCCAGGTCCCCCCACCCCGCCCCGTGCACAAGGCCGGAGCAGGGGAAGAGGCCCATGTCACTGGAGCCACGGCTGGTGCGGCTCCGGAAGGCGGAGCCCTCAGGGCAGCTGAGTTAGATGGGGAGGCACAGGGGGCTGAACCAGCAGGTGCATGCAAACCCTCACCTGCACTAAAACTGCCCCTTTCTGAAGGCTCTAAGTGCCGTCTTCTGGGGGCAACTTTTTACTTGCATATACTCTCAAACTTGCAGAAAGGTGACAAGAATAGTAAAAGGAACTCCCACACACCCTCTACCCAGATTCACCAGACAGCTACCTACACTCTGCCCTATTTGCTAGATCATCCTGTCTCTCCCCCTCCCTCCCATCCTTCTCTAGACACACACACGCACGCACACGCACACACGCGCACGCACACGCGCACGCAGACGCGCACACGCACGTTCCAAGCTGTTGGAGATTTAGCTGCACACGATGGCCCTCTTTGCCCCTAAGTCCTTCAGTGTGCATTTCCGAAGAACGAGGACACTCTCCTCCACAAACGCAGCACAATGACCAAACTTGGGAAAAGTACCACAGTCCGTATTCCAATGTCATCAACAATGTCCTTTCTAGCTATTTCCGCAGCTCAGCCCAGGATCAAATTCAGCTCACATAGCTGTCATGTCTCTCTGAAAACTCCCAGCCTTTGTGTTTCCAGACCTCCACCCTGGCCATTACTTTGCAGACTGCCCCTCAGTGTGGGCTGTCTGATGTTTCCTCGTGATTTGGCAGGAATCCTCAGGCAGTGACGTATGTCCTTCTGGACACCTCTCATTAGGAAGCACAGGATGTCAGTTTATTGCAACCCTGGTGATGTTTGGGTGGGGCATCTTCTTCCTCCACCACAGGGCTGCTGTCTCCTGGGAGGGGCAACGGGTGACTCTGGTCCCCCATCCGGCACGTGGCCACCACCCTCCTCCACTTCCGGTCAGAAGTCCACTGTAAGGAAGAGCTTTCCTTTCTTCCCCATTTTTTACAAATCCATTTATCTAGATGAGCAGGCACTCGGTGGGGTTTTATTTTATTCAGTGGCTTATAATCCATAAATGTCTGGGTTTTTTCTTCTCCCTTTCTTGTATGCTCTGCCTCCCGTGGCGCTGGCCCCTGTGTCCTTCCGGTGAGCCTGCACGCGCACTGGGTGTCTCCTGATTTTCAAGTGCCCTTTCATTGCTCCAGACCAGCAAGTAAGGTGTGGTGTCAGGGACAGCTGGTTCCTTTTACTGAAGCGTGGTATTTGGGCACCAAGATCTGCACACGAGGGGTGCTTGCTGCCACTGGCCGGTCTCACTGCTTCCAGAACTTTCCAGCGGACAGAGCTAGGAAATAGATTCACATGCGTGCACACAGCCACACGAGCATCTCCACATTTATCTGTACATCTACTAGAACCATGAGTTCATACTGACACCTCCAACTCCAACCCAACCCCGAGCACATTCTCCTTTCCTATAACTCCCTCCCCAACCGTGGGGAACTGGGCTCCCATTGCCCTGGGTTGTATCTGCTCATTTGCTCAAGCCCAGAATACACCTGAACTCTCTACAAGATCATTTAAGAACAGCTAACCCATACCACTGCAAAAAATAAACCTACTAACTGCGGTCAATCTTTCTTTGTAATTCTTTTTTAGATAAAATATACACAGAGTCAAATGCACAGTCTTAGGTATAGGACTCAGTGAGGTTAGACACCCCGCAATTCGCATGGAAGCTCGGGGGCGCCGAGACACATGGGCCCAGACAGGGGAACTCTACATTCTGAGCCTTTCCTCAGTCAGTACTAGAAGTCTGATTTCTCACTGTTCTGGAAAAGCAGAGCAAGACACACTCTCCACGTCTGAAATGACACAAGTCCTTCTGGAGAAGGAAATGCCAAACAGATGGGGTAAAATGCTGCAGGAGCTCACGAGGCCACGGGAGTGGGCAGAACAGTAACCGAAAAGGGTCAGTGTGGGAAGTGTGAGGCGACAAGCGGAGACGGGTGCATCTTGTCGCTTGTCACACTGAATTTTCAGGATTCTGGTCTCAGAGCCATCCACTAACGACCACAAGTGACTGAAGGTGGCATCCGACCACAGGGAGCCTCCGGGACTCCCCAAAAGGGCACATGGGACATTTTTCAAAGATGAGCCATCATCAAATTCATTTATTACACTGGTTTAGACCTAAAAAATGTGCCTTATTCACTTACTAGTTAATTCTTCGTGAAATTAATTTATTTCATTCCACTGAGTAAAACACATATACTTTATGAAAGCGATGTCCTTTTATCCTTGCGCCAAGGGCCACATAGGAAGTGTAATTCTCCCAGTTGCAGCCCGCCCTGTCCACAGGACACGGCCCGATGCAGAAGCCCAAGGACCCCAAATTTGAGCTCCACCAGGAAGACTCAAAATGCTGCTAACCCCTCCCCACAGCCGAGGTAGGGCCACCCACACAGAATACTAAAGGCACAGCGACAGGCCCTGGGCCTACACTGACACGGGGCAGGGGAAGACAGGGCAGGGGCACTTTCCCCAACAGACCCGGGGCATGCGGTGCTGGCCCTCAAGAAATGAAAAGGATCGAGCACACACAACCCTAAAGGATGTTTGCGGCAGGCAACGTCCTTCCCAGAGACAGCGCTCAGGGACCACTCCTATGAGCAGAAGGTGAGACAAAGGAAAAGACCGACTTTACATGGCAGGTATACACAGTGCAGCCATAATCTGTGCCTTTCTGGGGGCAGCTATGGAGTCACAGAGTTTTAATGAAGATGGTAGGGTAGACAGAAAACTAAACACAATGGAATATCTGTGCCTCTTCTATGGCTTCCAAAGAAAACAATCATGTTTAAAAAGTCATTTGTCCAAAACTAAGTTCCAAAAATCTGGTCCCCATGCCGGTCCCCTGTTCCCTGGGAGCCTTCAGCCCCGCCGGCCCAGAGAAAGCTGGTGTTCACCTGCTCTTCCTCCAGCGGCAGGGGGCTGCAAGGCTCCCGGGACTGCAGCCAGCAGACTGTTTCTCCAGCGGGTGGTACTAAAGCCTGGGGTGCCCACCTCGCAGGCTGGCCGCGGGGATCTGTCAAGCCTGACTCTTCTGTGGAATAAGCAGATGATCGGAGCTCTGCTATACGGGGAGCCCATTCTCCATGTTTTCTTCCTAAAACTGGGTGGGGACATTTAAGGTGAATGGGAGGTAAATGGGCCACCTCTGGTTCTCATTTGATACATATTTGTTGGAGGTCAAAGCTCTGTCCTAGGAGTAGGAGTCTCCAGCCCAGCTCCCCCGGCACAAGTGTGGTGGCTCACAGCGTGGGTTCTGGAGTCACGCTGCCTGGTTGAATGAGAGCCCCAGTCTTCCCAGCTGGGCAAGGGACTCACCCTTCTGTAAAACTGTGGTAAAAGTCATGTACCGACTTCACGGGGATACCGTGAGTCCCCTCCTTACTCAGTACTGTGACAAATACTGCCAGGCTCATAGGAGGCGTTCAGTAACATCGGTTGAGTAAGTGGGTCATGTATCCCAAATACACGAGCCAATGATGAGGTACAGGTAAAAAGGTACATAACTTGAAATTATATGTATCTTGCGGTTTTAATGTATAATTCATGAAATATTTTCTCCTTAAAAAAATTTAAACATAAATCTAAAATCTCTATTATCATTACCTAAAATCCCTGCCCTATCTTCCATCTCCAGAGAAAACCCATCTTATTAATTTGGTGTTGATCTTTCCAGATATGTTTTAATGCTTTTACCAACATATAATATGTTCCCATAGAAACAACGTGTATTGTTTAGGAAAGCTACTAATTTTTATCTTTCTGAATTCTATTAGTTCTGAAAGTCCTGGCCATCCGATTGATATGCTTTGGGTTTTCTATTTCGATGCCAATAACATTCAAGAATAATGATAATTTGGTTTCCTCCTCTCCAAGCTTTTTGAACGTATTTCTTTTTCTTGCCTTATACTGTTGGCCAGAATTCCCGATACAATGTTACATAGTTGCTAAGACAGGGAACATCCTTGCCTTATTCCTGGCTCTAATGAGAATGCTTCTAATGTTTAACCATCAAGTATAACTTTTAAAAATCAGAGCGGGCAATTCTATCAGGTACTCCTTTAGCCTCTATTACGATAATCATATGGTTTTACTCTATTAACACAGCATAATCCGTCTATATGCCTGTGATATTCCACTACCAAATGTAAGTCCCATGGAGTCAGGGACCCTGTTTTGTTCGCAAATGTATCTCCAGTGCCCAAAACAGATTTTAGAAGAAAGCTGGAGAAAGTAGGAGCTCAAAATATAATTGCTAAATGAATAAATGGTTCATTAGTTTCTGGTTTATTATTTCCTTAATCTTAATTTGCACTTATTTTTCTGTTCTGTTTTCCTACCTTCTTATGTTGAAAGCTTAGCTCCTGTATTTTCTAACTGTTCACTTTTATAATATATACATTTAATGCTATAAAATTTTCTCCGGAAACCACTTTGGCTACATCCCATGGTGTTAATATGTAGCACTATAATTGGGAAGCAGTTCTAAATTGTATTGTAATTTCCAGTTTAATTTTCTCCCTGACCCACAGATTATTTAGAAGTATAGCTTTTAACTTTCCAATGTGTGAATTATTTTTTGTTGTCTTTTTTGTGATTGACATCTATTTAATTACACTGCTGTGAGTAAATGTGCTCTGTATGCCATAAATATTTTTAAAATCTGTAACAAATCCATCTGTGGCATAGGTAATAGTCAACTATAGTCAACACCTCTGGAAAAAAGTATATTCTCTATTGGGTATAAAGTTCTATATACACTTGTTAGATTTTATGTTTCCATTTATTTACCAGCTCGATCTCCTAGTTTCTGAAAAAGGTATATCACAGTCTCTCCCCAGGAGTACGTGTCCACGTATATTGTGGTCCCATCTAAGTTTGCTTTGTAAATGAGATGCTCTATTTTTGGTGCACAGAGCTTCTCTTCTTACATTTTTTTTCACTATGTGTTATTCTGTCCAAGATTCGTATTCTCATACCAGTTTTTCTTTCTTAGTATCTGCCTGTTATATCCTCTTTCATTTAAGTATTTCAATCTGCCAGGGCTGTTTGTTTTAAAATTGGACTCGCAACAATCTAAGTAGAGAGTTTGTGCCGTTTGATGTTTTTCTCTTCCCATCGATCTTGAAATCTTCTTCAGGACCTGTCCTGGGCTCCTTCTCTGCCCAGTCCCTCTGGGCAGCTGTATCTGCTTCCAGCGGTCAGTTAGACCAAATGCAATCAGAACAACAACAGCGACACTAAGAGCAGTAGCTGGGTTGCCGCAGCTCGTGATGACGTGCCAGGTGCTGCTCGCAGGGCGCCACGTGCATTAACTCTGTGAGCTCGGTCCCAGGACCCCACTGTGCAGATGGGAGCGCTGAGGCACACACCGCCAGGGGCAGAGGTGGGATGTGGCCTCACTGTGCGCCCCGCTGCCTCTCACACTCCAGCCCCTACTCATCCTGAAGGTTTGAGACTTGCCTTTTCTGCACCATCTCTAATTCTTCAAGCTTACCCAGGCATTCAATTCCACTGATACACTGATGACTCCCGAAATTTCTGCATTCTATATCTGTTTATCTAACTGTCTACACAACACCTCCCCGTGGACATTGAGCGAGCATCTTGAAAACCCCAGGTCCAAAGCAGAACTCTTGTTATTGCCTCCCTGTCTGTTTCTCCCCACCCTACTCCTTCCCACCCCTGCAAATACCACGATCATCCCCTAGGTGCCAAAGCGAAAACCCAGAGGTCGGCTTGGGGACCCTGTCTCCTCACCCCACGCGTCCCCCGTGCACACAGGCGTTCTCTCTCAGGTTCCCCGCTGCCCCTAGCTGCCCCTTCTTGTCTTCTCCTGACTCCCCCTGTCTCCCCAAACCCATACTAGGGCTAAGCTCAATTCATGTTTCAGGCTCAGCTTTGCTCGGCCATGCCGACCCCTGGCTGGGTCAGGCCCCGCACCTTTGCCACTCCAAACAACATCACGCCTGACCACGGCCCACCAGCTACCCACAGGCAGGCATGGTCTTTGCACTGGCTTCTCTCTCATGTGATGGGTCACCTTATACACAAATCCTCAAAAAGTCTCATATGTTGCAGGCTTCTCCCTCACCTTATTTTGGACAATGGAATCTATTTGAGGGTGACACATTAGCCTGAAATCATCTCAATTAATCCTGGTTTTAGATATTTATGGAGATCAGTCACCTAAAAGAAACAGTTAGTTAAAAGACAAATAAACCAAGCCAGATTTAGTATTTATTCCTGGGGAATGACCTCAAGATTTTTATAGAGCAAGGCAGTAAGCAGCTACATAACCAAGATCACAAAACAGATTTTTACACCCAACAGTCTTAATGTCAATGGCTGTTTGTGGCTTTATAATAACATTTCCAGAGAAAGCATCACTCAGAAGTGCTATATCTCGACCAGCTGAGACAGAAGCAGAGATGACTGGAGGACGGTCAGGGACACAACACTGGCTCTGAGATGCACGAGCAAATGCACGGGGCCTGGAAGAGCAGGAGCGGTCCTGAAGGCGCACAAAGCTGAGACTACACCACAGATCTCATAGCGCACCAAGAGTGAGAGTAATTACAGCATGAAGTGTCGACCCAATGACAGACAAAGAGGCCAATGGAACAAAAGACAAAAGACAGAGGCCAGAAACAGACCTGCAAATATATGATTACCTGATAAAAGTGCTGCTTCGATTCAGTGAGGAGAGGATCGGCGTTTGCGACACCTGGGTCCAGGCCAGCTGAACCTCAGGCGGGACAGACGAGTCTTGTCCCCTGACTCACACTGTGCCCAAGAAACTGCTTCCAGATGATCTGAGATTTCAGAGGGAAACACTAAAACAATGGCTTTACCTTCACGGTCACGGGACCGTAGAAGATACCACTAGCGGAGTGAACAGGTGAGCCACAGAGGGGCTTACCTGTACACACAAAGTCAAGACAAGCTGATTTCTAGGATATACTTTTTAAATTTTCTACAAATCAACTAGAAAAGAGAGACGATCTGATAGAAAAATGAGCAAAAGTCTTGCACAGGCACTTCACAAAGAGGATATCCAAGGGACCAAAAACGCAAAAGGTGCTCAGTTCCCTGGTCATCAGGGAACTGCAATCGCAAACCACGCCCCAATGCCCCATATTCCCTACTTGATGGCTAAAATGCAAAGGGACAGTGTGAAGTGCGGAGAGGATGTGACCCCACACGTGCTGGTTGGTGCACACACAGTGGAACCGTTCTGGACCGCTGTATTTACGCCAGCACGGAGCCGCCTGTCCCAGCAGCAGGGCTCGTGGATGCCCACCGTGGGTCCCGCACGGGCATATGACAGCACTCCACCAGCGACGGCCAGCAGTCAAAACCCACTCAAGTGTCAGCAGCAGTCCCGTGGACTCATGGCCACGGCCATGGAAATGAACGGTTATTGATACGCACAACATGTATAAAACTCATAAGCCTCAATGAAAGGACAGCAGCTGGACGCCGAGGAGGGTGTGTGGCATGAGCGCATTGTGTTCAAGTTCAAAAATAGACAAACTGAGCGAAGGTGTCAGCAGTCAGACTAGTGGTCTGCTTTGGGGTCAGGGACTGGAAAGGGGTACAGGGGGCTTCTGGGGGCTGGTAACACAGCGTGTTCACGTTGTGGAAAGTCCTCAGGCCACTTGTCGCTGGTGTGTGTCTACTTGCAGTGTATGGCTTATTCCCCAAGAACAAGTCTTCATGGCTCGAAGAACAGTTGTAACAAAAACACATCTGAGGTGTCTGAATGAAATACCCTGAAACGTGAGAACAGAAGAAAGAACAGCCTTTCCAAATTAGTATCATGGAATGTAAAACATAACTTTGTAGAATGAAATCAATTATTCTATTAGACTGTTATCGACATCCCTTTCTAGAGTTGTTACCTACCGTTTCTATATTCAAATCAGCCAGGATTGAGTTTTGGGCCTTGTCGTTAGGAACAAAAACGGGGAGCTGTCATAAGTGAGGACTGTCCCATGTGTGTTCCAAGTGGATGTGTCAGCTGAGGGGGGGCAGGTAACTATGCATCTGCGCTCTTGCATTTCGCCAGCAGCGGGGACAGTGACTGGCACGTGCAACCTGCTGGAGGGAACAGTGGTGTGCCTGCAAAGAGCCCGGGCCTGAGAATGGAGAGGCCACGTGTGAGGAAAGCGGGCAGAGAGGGCCAAGGGCGCGCTGCGCGTGGGGCTGGGGCTCTGGTTCCTCGCCTCCTTCCAGCCGCCAGCAGGATAGACACAGGGAGCCTGGCCAAACCCAACCTGGGGCCGACCCCTTCCTCCCAGATTCTAGCCATTTCTCCACAGGTCAGTCACTGCTGTGTCAGTGAGCTGGAGTGCAATAACGGGGACTAACTCCAAGGGTTGTCTTTATAAACCTGAGGAAAGAGGACGTATGTCAAGGCTGTCAGACTTAGCGACCCTTCAAACATGCATGAGAGCTTTTCAGTACCCAAGAACTGGGACAAGTGAGGCTCACACAAATCCGCTTCTGGTGGTAGCAATGCGCTGAGCACGGGTACACCTGAGCTGAAGCTACAGGACAACCCGTGACAGGCCTCCTGTCCACATGCAGTTAGTGGGCAAGTGCGTGCGCTGCTGTCAGACCGCGAGGGTCAGATGCCCTGCCCCTCTGACCTGCGAGGCTGTCGACCTGCAGACTGGGAGCCGCCTGCTCGCAGGGAGGACTGCATGGGTTCAAGCATGGGAAGCACCCAGGAGAGCCCCTCCTACCTCGAGGAAATGCACTCGGGCCCCTGGTGTTTCTCCGTATGGAGCTAGAGAGCCAGGAATCCCTCCTGACGAGGTAAGCTCCCCCGCCAGATTGCTTCCAATCAGAGGAAGGGCACTCCCTGGGGCCCTCTAGGATCCCCTGAACTAGTTCATAGAGAGGAGTGGGCGGTGCTGGAGACACAGGATGCCCGCCCCCCCAAGTGGGAGGCAGAGCCTAGTCACAGCGGCCACGGGAGACCTGTCTGGGAGAGTCAGGGCAAGATCCCTCATTCATTTCACTGGTTCATTCTGGCGCCACAACAAATCCCATCAGAATATTACAGGAATGTGAAGGTAGCCCAGGCTTACTGGGTTCCAGAATTCGGTGTTTGCTCATTCACTGGCTGTTCCAAGTGCCCCAATCTGAGCCAGGGCTGGATACACCAGGGACAGGCCCGGGGGGGATTGAGAACCCACTCTTTCTGGGTTGTGAGGGCAGCTTTTATTCTCTAGGTAATGGGAAATCACAGAAGTTCTTTGTGCAGGAAAGTGTCATGGTCTGAGTTTTGTTTAGAATTTGAGAGACCATATCCCACAATTACAGTGAAAAAAATTGTACCACAAGAATTCTATGTGTGGCACCGACGGGGTAACGGGGACCGGTTGCCACATATTAGAGAAAACTAGGCAAAACAGACCAACAACAGCTCTCAAAAACTGGACCACAGTCGCCGTAAGACCCTGATTCCTGATGGAACAGAAATCAGTGAGGTGAGTCCTGAGACTGCCAAGCACCCCGCACAGGCACCCACAGAGTGCAGCGTGGGGAAGGGGGAGCCGCATAGACGACAGCCCTATCACTGTGCTACACAGACAGAGACTAGATCAGGGAAGCCCAGGGTGGCTGGAATCAGCAGGGGCTGCACGAGCAAGTGGAGAAAGAGCTGCAGGGAGCTCACAGGAGACCCTGGGGCCTGTTGCTGAGTTCCGGCTCATGCGGGCACGGGGTGAAACCCCACGAGGCTGGGCAAAGAGCAGCCGGCGAGCTCACGCAGGGTTGGGGGATCTCAGAGTCCCAAGCAGTTCTTGTTGGACATCTGTCCCTCGATGGAGACCACACATGTGTTAGGCTTAAGTAGCGTGGCTAAGGCAGCCTACGGGAAAAGCTACCTTAGACTTGCCCTAAAAAAGCCTAAAAACAAGCCTCAAAGAGATCGAGCCAACCCACAAGTAGCTTTACTGCCTATTAAACAAACTTCTGTACTCTTCAAAGGAAGACCACAAAATCCAGCACCAGCTGAAAATCCCTAGATGTGTGAAGATGCAGGAAAATGTGACCCATAACCAGTCAACAGGACAGACTCGCAAATGACAGCGATGGTGCGTTAGCAGCCGAGGACCTGAAGACGCGCAGAGATGCTGCGAACACGCTCGCGGGTGTACGGAAGGCAGGGACGCAGTGAGGAAAGAGGAGAAGGCCTGGAGGAGCCACAGAGGCACTGCTGCGACAGAGACACGGCCTCGGAGGCGAGTAGGTCACAGGACAGCATGAACGCATATTAGACACTGTGGAAGAAGAGATCAGTGGACTTAAGGACGGAGCTAAGGAATCTACGAACTATGACGCGCAGGAGAGATAAAGAAGGACTAAAACTGAACACGTCTCCAGGGCAGTCGGAAAAGCTCGAGCGGCCTAACCTTCTTGTAATTAAAGTAGGAAATGCCTGATTCTCAAGAAGCACGTACACAACAAAACCAAATCAAGAGTTATCATGGTTAAACTGCTGAGAACGAGCAATAAAGAGAAAATCTTAAAAGCCTTCTACGTGGTATGCCCAGATGCATACCCTTTACCTTCTTGCAGTTTATCTAACTTGGGGACGGGAGTTTTTCCCTCTCTGCACAAAAACTATTCAGAGAGAGCCCTTGGGAAAAGCCCTGAGTCCTCCCCGACCTCAGGGTCTACTTTTAAACCTTTCCTCTAAATTATTCTGGCCAATCAAATTTTAGACCCAATCTATAAAATGCTTTCTCTCAGCAACTTTATGAATATTCTGAGAGTGAATCTATTAAAATTTTTTAGACCATTTTGAAAGTCCTTTGGTAAAAAACCTCCAACATATAAAACAATATGATTTCAGTAGACTCCTTATGAAAGTATAACACAGACTGAAAAATGCACAAGTCACAAGTGCATAGCTGGATTTTCACATGTGAATGCACCCTTGGAACCAGCTCCCAGAGCAAGAGGCAGAACTTGAGCAGCCTGGGAGCTATAACCACTTCCCAGATGGACACACGGCTTATGAAAACAGCCTGTACACTCCACTCTTTGTACACTACAGTTTTGTAAGAGGGGCTCCCCCCCACCCCACACACCAAGAATCAAAGTAATCGATTCCCTTGGAGTAGGAAGGATATACACCTGCTTCCAGATAGGGCCTCTCGGAGGAGGAGGAGGAATGGCCACAGGAAGGGTACAGAGGGGACCTCCACTGTGATTTTAATGCTTTAGTAAAAGGGTCTAAAGCAAATATGCTCAAATGTTAACATGTGTTACTTCTGGGAGGTAGGTATACGCTCACTGGCTTTATTACTTTAAAATTCTGTTTGCTCAAAAAAAGAAATTCACAATAGAAATAATTACTAATAGGGCACCCGTGTGGCTCAGTCAGTTAAGCGTCTGCCTTCGGCTCAGGTCATGATCTTGGGGTCCTGCGATCAAGCCCCACGTCAGGGTCCCTGCTTAGTGCGGAGCCCGCTTCTCCCTCTCCCTCTGCCCCTCCCCCCACTCGTGTTCTCTCTCTCTCTCTCTCTCTCAAATAAATAAAATTTTAAAAAAAGAAAGAATTAGTAATAAAAACTCTCTCCAAATATCATATAGAACTGGAAAGAAAGAAGCACGTTGGAAGGCATCTTGGCAGAAATCAAGTGAACGATCAGAAGCAACAGGGAGTTTATCTGTGAGTTGCATTTATTCTCGTGCAGGATGACGTTAAGGGAGAGACTCTCCAAATCCCAAACACCTAAAACAGTAAGAGTCACTTCTAGAAATCAAAGTTCACTATGTGAAGTGAGTGGAGCTCAGAGCCTCGAGGCAGACCCACATGGAGAGCTGGAGGTTGGCTTCTGGTGGGAGGAGGCAAAGACCCCCAGCTTGGAGGTGAGAAATGGGGGTCCTCCCGTGGATCTGATCCAGGCTGTGCCCACCATCGTTCACTGCGTGTCCAGCCAGAGTTAAGGAGGGGACAGAGCCTGGAAAGATATGGTCTGGCAGCCCAGGGAGCTGTGCTCAGCCCGTCAGGTGTGTTCAAACTTCTGGGGGGCAGAACCCTTGCTGAACCCCGGAGACAGAACGGCCAGACCCAGCCCCTCACCACCCGGTGCCCAGAGGAGCTGGCGAAAAGGGGGATTTGTAAGGCTCTCGTCTATAGCAACCTACTTTCTCCACTTTCATTTCCTACTAAAAGTTGTATTTAGAAACAAAACAAGCCTGCACATGGCAGCATCCCAAGTAAGTACAGGCATGTGAAGTAGGCTCCCAGGCCCCTTCCCCACACCACTGCAGGCGGGAGGGGGGCGGCAAACTTCAAAAAAGCAACCATAGGAGGAGGCCGTCTCATGCCATAAGTTCCAAACAGGAGAAAGAAAAAAAAGGAGGAGGAGAAAAGCCAAAGAAAGATTAAAAAAAAAAAAAGTTTCTGCAGGTTCTCTGCCTAACCAACCCGCGAGTCCCCAGGAGTTGTCCTAGGGAAGGAGGTGACTCAGCAGAACCCCGACACTCTCAGTAAGGCAGGCTAATGGGGAAGCTGGGGAGAGTGGGGCTAAACCTTTGTGGGTACATCCCCAGCTGGCTCCGAGGATCTCGGCCCAGGCAGGGAGGACACAGGGGCTCAGCACTGGGGTCTCCCTAGGCTGGAGAATGTCAGTACCAGAAAGTGATCAGGGTCACGGCGACTGCTGACCTACACAGATGGGAAGACGGACGGACTGATGGGTAAACGGACGGGTGGTAGATGGGCGGGTAGAAGGAAGGATGGACGGATGCGTGGATGAGTGGATGGTTGGATGGGTTGATGGACGGATGCGTGGATGAGAGAAGGTATAGAACATGCAAAAGACAAACACAAACTCTGGTCTGAAAGGAAACAGAGCACAAAGACCGTTAAAATTCTTCATGTTCTAGGAGGGAACGGGGAGAGTACACAGCTGAGAAAAACAAATTCCTCAAGATCAATACTATTATAGACCCAATAAAGAGGAAAAAAGAGACGAGATAGGTCTGAAAATCAAATTAATGACTTAGAAATAAAGACTTTTGCAACCAAGCTGTATGGAGTATGATGAGAACAGAAGAAGCAGAAACGTGAGGAACAGAGCACCTGTGGGTGGTCAGAAAGCCGCTAGTGAGTCCAAGTGAAAAAGCAGAGACAGAGAAGCCCTTGGAAGGGCTGACGGCGAGCCTTCTCTCCCCCACTCCCTGCAGAGTGGAAGCTCGCAGCCACGGGCTGCACATTCCACGGGTGACTGTACTCTGTGGCCACAAACCCAGGAGGGGTGGGAACACAGGAGGAGCGTGTGGGGGCTGCTGGCCGGGCCTCCCTTGGGCATCTGAGCCACTGAGCAGCCTGAGGGCCCCCGGCCTGGTCCTCTCTGCCCGGCACCACACCGCAGGGGACCCTAATCTGCACGGACGACCTGGCACGCCGGGCAGCGTGGCTCTGGCCTGCTGTGCCCCAGCCTCAGCTGTTCTCCGTAGAAACACCTGCAGTGACGTTCACCTAGTTCAGGGTGGTTGGATTTGGGTTGCTTTTTTTTTTTTTTTTAATATTATTTATTTGAGAGAGAGAGAAAACACAAGCAGGGGTGGGGGGCAGAGGGAAAGAATCTCAAGCAGACTCCCCACTGACCAGGGAGCCCGACACAGGACTGGATTCCACGACCCATGAGCTCACGACCTGAAGTGAAATCAAGAGTCAACTGCCCAACTGACTGAGCCACCCAGGCGCCCCCTGGGGTGACTTTTTTAAAGCCGTTTTCTGTTTTACTTTTTCTTATTACTTAAGTTATTTATGATACATATGTATCATTTTACCCAAAAAGGTCATTTTCCTCAAATATAGAATATGTAAAAATAAAGTGGGGATTCGGCATCAGTGGCTGGGAGGGGAGATGCAGCATCGGAGCTGAGCCCATCAGCTCCACGTCACCCCGCGGCTGCCACCCACCACACAGCCTTACCTCTTGGAGCCTTATAGCTCTCGCTCTCCCAGCCTCCGGCATGAACGGACCACCGTCCGTTCCTGGGGTCCTCTGTGTAGACGTGTGCCATGGCAGGAGGAGTGATCTCAGGGCTCTAGAGGGCTCCGGTGTGTGAGGATGCCAGAGTTAGTCACCACTCTGCTGGTGGACATTTGGCCCTGCCTAGCAGCGTGGCATCAAGATGGGGGCAGGGCAGCATGTACCGACCGTGGCAAGCACAGCGCCAGCATACAGCAGAACAACTCTCCTCCTCGGCCCTCACCGTGCTCCCCCGGGGCTCCCGTGGCTCCCACGGGGCCTCCTCCCTGCGCTCTTCCAGGCCCTATGCCGCACTCAGAGAATGCCAAGGCTGAAGGTCTGACCTGCTCAGTGCTGGCCATGGCATCAGAAGCCCCTCTGCAGAAGGTTTGCAAACCCTATCTGGTAGAGGAGTCATATCCAAAATATACAAGAAACTCATACAATTCAGTAACAAAAAACCCGAGTAACCAGATAAAAAAGGACCTGCGTAGACAGTTTTCCAAAGAAGACATGCAGCTGGCCAGCAGGCACGTGGAAAGATCCTCAACATCCCTCATCATCAGGGAGATGCAAGTCAAAACCCCAGTGAGGGATCCCCTCACCTCCGTTAGGATGGCTCTCATCACAGAGACAAACAACGGGTGTTGGTGAGGACGTGGAGAGAGGGGACCCTCGTGCACTGCTGGTGGGAAGGTAAGTTGGTGCAGCCGCCGTGGAAACAGTATGGAGGGTCCTCAAAAATAAAAACAGAACTTACCCTACAACCCAGCAGTCCTACCCCTGGCATGTGTCCGAAGGGACTGAAGTCAGGGCGTCAGAGAGACCTGCACCCTCACGTGCGCAACAGTCAAGACATGGGAAAAAGCGTCAGTCGACAGGTGAAGGGACAAAGAAATTGTGACATATCCATATGGTGGAGATTCTTCGGTCTTCAAGAAGGAATTCTGCCTTCCAGACACCATGGATGAACCCGGAGGATGCTATGCTACGTGAAATAAGCCAGACCCAGACAGTCAAATACTGTGCGTTCTCCCTCGTATGTGGGATTTAAAATATAGCTGATGCTTGAACGTCACGGGGGTTGGGGTGCCCTAACCCTAACTCCAATCCCTGCATAGTCAAAAATCTGAAAATCCACGTATAGCTTCTGACTCCTTGAAAACTTAACTACTAATAGTCTCCTGTTGACTGGGAGCCTTGTGGATGACACACACAGTCGATCCACACATATTCTGTGTGTCATTTGTATCATATGCTGTATTCTTAGAATAAAGTAGGCCAGAGAAAAGAAAATCATTAGGAAAATACACTTACAGGACAGTCCTGTGTTTATCAGGAAAAAAAAAGTCTGTGTCTAAGTGTGCAGTTCAAACCGGTGTCGTTCCAGGGTCAACTGTAGTCAAGTCCACAGAGGCAAAAGGTAGAATGGTGGTTAGCAGGGGCGGGGCAAGGGGGGTCACCGGAGGTGCTGGCCAAGCTTTACAAGCTTTACCGCAAGTTTCAGTTATAAGATGAGTTAAGTTCTGAGGACCTCAGGTACAAATGGTGACACTTCACAAACTTGTACACTTGTGATTTGCTAAGAGAGTCAATGTTAAGGTCCTCACCGCCCCCCCCACACACGTAACCATGCAAGGTGATGGCGTGTTAATTATCTTGATTGTGGCAACCATTTCACAACGTATATGTATGTCAAATCATCACGTTACATACCTTAAACGCATACAATTTTTATTTGTCAACTATGCCTCAATAAACCTGGGAAAAATTAAAATAATTGTAAAAAGAAACACAAGAAGCCTGTGTGCAGAATAAGGGTACTAGGAGCAGGGATGGACCAGAGTGCACAGGGCCAGGTACCAAGTGTGGCCAAGGATGCTCAGCCTGAACTAGCAGCCTTCCTTCCGGACGGCACCTGTCCCAAGGCCCAAGGTCCATGACATATATCATCTTAGTGGCTGGCTAAAATGACACAAGAGTTGCCCTCTACTCTGACTACAGTTACTAAACGATCCCAACCTGCTAGCACAGCCTCTTAGCTCCCAGTTACACAGGAACTAACGAGCAGGGGACATCTCCCCATCTCCCTGCTACTGAGTGCTGAGAACCAAGGCAGGACAGGCACTGCCCCGGAGTTTGCAAAGCCAAGGCCTGCGTGCTGGGTCGATGACGCCCGGCGCGGCCCCACAGCCCTGGCCACACAGGTCTCCTCAGCCCCCTGTCACCCCTCACCCGTCAGCCCGGGGACACGCCGGCCATCTCCCCACTGCCCTATGGCTCGCCGTACTGTGCACACCCCTGGAAAGGGCAGACAGAAAACAGGGTAGAGAGTAGGCTTAAAATCGAAGGCCATCTGCATTCAGAAAACAAAGAATTAAAGATTCCATGTCTTTTATCAGGTATTATTTCTGATTTCAAAAAAGGTTTCTGTTTCGAACAGGAGGTTAAAGGTTAAAACAATAAAACTAATAGAAATGACGGCTATTAGCTTAGGGCACAGAGTTTACAACTGACCTCAAAAATATGTGTGTTTGTTAGTAAGAGGCGATGGATGGCAGCTCCTGGAGGAAGACAAGAGACTGGCCACACCTGCCCCATGTGGGCCCACTGCCTGGGAAGAAGGCGCACCCACACTCCGGCACTCGGGCCAAGGTCACAGCCGCACGACTCAACCAGACCCTCTGCTTCTGTGCTCTACCAAATGCGGTTCTGCTGAGCTTGTCTGCTTGTGTTTGGAGAGGGTTCCGCTAAGAAATAAAAACTTAGGAAGCCACTATCCCAACCAAGGCTCGGGCGGGCACCTGCGCACCCTGTGAACGCCTTGATTCAGTCATTCGTCCAGCAGACACCCTGTGTACCGCCTGTCATGCGGCGTGCCGAAGCCACCGCAGGGAGGCCACCTGCTAGTGGGTGGGCGGGCAGACAACTCAGCCACACAGATGAATAATCAGGACGGCGGCCCTCGTCGGCCGCGCTGGGCAGAAACGAAGCCGGGCTGAGGCTCAGAGTAAGGCTGGCGGTGGGCACAGGCCCCTCTGAGGAGCTGCCGTAGGACGGGGACGTGGCCTGAGTGGCCTGCGAGACCAGGGCAGGGGGCAGTGCCCAGCGAGGTGAGGGAAAGCGCCACCTCCAGCCCCGGCAGCTCGGAGCAGGCAAGCAGCAGGCCCAGCTGGGTGTCAGTGGGGGAGCAAGCCACAGAGGGCCAGCAATCTCGGGGAAGGGAGCGAGGGGAGGCATCGTGGCGTGGACAGGCCCCCAAGGGGACAGAGAGGCTCTGGGAGCAGTGCGGGGAAAGCTGAGAGCCAGACGGGTGAGGTGACGTTCATGAAGCAGCTGGGGCGGAGGTGTCGCATGGCCCCTGCGGGGACTGTGCCCGTGGCCATGCCCGCGCGTGTGCCTGGGGTGGGGATGCTTACGCGAACGCTCCCCCTCACTCCTCACTTCTCAGCTTCAAAAGGCACATCTAGGAATGGCAGAAACCAGCCTAACCTTTTGGGGACGTAGGAGTTGGGTGGGAGGGGAATCCTGACAAAGCTGCTCAGTACGGGGTAAAAAAATAGGAGAGAAATAAAAAATGAGAATAAGCTTTTATTACAAGGAAGCCGCACTGTTCCGAAGCCCAGACTGAGAGAGCCGGCTGGCCCCTCTTGCCGCCACGCCAGAGGCCTGTGGCCCCACCTCTGCACTTCTGGTTTTCGGCTGTGGGCATCCTCTGTGAGCAAGTTTTGAATAACTTCCCACAGGGCGATGGCTCCATTTTTAAGCCTCTCTGTAATGCTAGAATGTCCTTCCTTTCCTGAAGGCAGAAATCTGCCCCTGGACTTCACCCCCAGCCCCGGGTCCTGGCTTGCCCTCCACAGAGGCCGACCTCTAACCCTGCCTGCACAGGGGGTCTCTGGCTACGGGGAGCAGTCGATGAGCCCCTGTCCTTGTGAGAAAGTGGAAAATCTCTTCAAGTTGACAAGGATCACAAACACAGCATTGTCCACTTCCTTAAAACGAAGCCACACAACTAGATGGTGAGAGGCTTCGAGATAAAGGGACACTATGTGAAACGGAAGACGACAGTTACTGACAGTGTTTCTGAGTGGGTGACGACTCCTCACCGAAGCCACGTGGGACGTCCACACGGAGACCACCCCAACCTGTGAATCGGCTCCCTGGGCCCTGCTCTCCTCCCGGAGCAGGTGTGCTGCTGGAGCTCCCAGGCCCCTCAGGGAGCCTGACTCTCCCGGCCGGCACGGCATCTCACACATCCCCGTGTGGAAACCCACCCTGAGCCTCCACCTGGGTCCACTCAACAGGCTCCCGTCCGCCGCTGGGGAGGTGTCCCCGGGAAGCAGGGCCAGGGACAGGGGGGCCGGGGCTGGACCTGGGGTGGGAAGACAGGCGCCATGAACCTCAGCAGCCGGGTTCCCTCTGCAGGCTCTGTGCTCGGGCCAGCCTCAGGGTCTGAATCCCTGAATCCCAGCCACTAACTCGGTGTGTGACTCTGATCAGTGTAGTCTCTTTCTGGCTCAGTGTGTTCATCGGTAAAGATGGCAGAATATAATGTATACCTCCTAGAACTCGTGTACAAATTCAATGAGGAACTTTTTCTTCTTACAAATCAGAAGAGAAATCGAAGGTGGGAAAATAATAAAATAATTTTAAAAGCAAAATAAAACACACATAAGCTGTCTGGAGCAGTTCCTGAGATCCAGGACATGCTCACGAAATAGTGAGCCCCTCCCTTCCCGCCTATGGCACGGAGGCCCCAAAACGGAGAAGGGCCCGGAAGGTGCCCGGAGGCACCCAGGTCTGCAGGGGTGGAAGACCCTGCAGGGGAGGGGGCCCTGCCTGCCACTAGCAGGACACCGCTTCCTCAGGAAGGACACACAGGACCTTGAGCTGGGGGCTCCCCACACTTGCGGGGCTTGGCTTTGTACACACTCTAAGTGGACGAGATTCCCAACCTCCGGGGCTCCTGCACCCGCTGCTGACAAAACAAAACTGTCACGACGATTAGGCTTAATATTTATGATGAAACTGAACTTCTCACATTTATAAATCTCCTACAGAAATGAATGTCTTCTACCAGGAAAGAAAGGGTAAGCATGAACAGAATGTTACAGAAACCACTCACTTTTGTCCTGGATTTGGTTACCGGGCCTATTTCTTTTTTTTTTTAAGGACCGATTAAATGGCATGATTATCACTGTACGTAAAACAGGGAACGTAATTCCTTTTATTAAAATAAGTAAATCCCCAAACAACCTTCAGGATCCATGGCCCCAGCCTCAGGGATCAGCACGTCTGTAATTCAAGAGGTGCTCGGCAGGCACCCCGCGAGCGGCAGGGAGCGGGACTGCAGGCTCGGGGCCCAGCTGCCCACCGCGCCAGCCGCCGTCCAGGGCCCACCACCAAAGCCAGCCATTGTGGGACAACAGAAAGCGTCGAGAAACCCACGCTGAGTTTCTCTTTCCCTTGTAGCCCCCAGGCACCCTCGAACCCCACACTTGTCCCGCTCTGGCTGCCGCCACCTGCCCTCCGACCCACAGCCAGCAGATCATGAGAACACGGGGCTCATACCTTTTAATACACTAGAAAATTCAACTCTCAAAAAACGGAAGAATAGATTAATTAGAACACGTGGAAAACAAAAGGGAACTTGCGAGCATAAGGACCTTCATGAGTATCGTAGGAACTTTGGAACCAGCACTGAGCTAAAAGACTGAGGTTCCATCAGAGTGTTTTCCGTCAAAGAGGACATCTGTGGCCTCCCCGTGTTGGATCACTCACAGGAAAGGAGTCCCCACGTACGACACTATTTAGAGGCAGGAAGAAGGCTTCCTCTCCACCCCGGGGCCTCAACTCACCCACTGGGCTCTTCCTAGGAAAGGGACACAGAGCACCTGAGTCTCACCCGAATTTCCAGAATTGCTCAAATTCGGCCAGAGCTCTGAAATCTTGGCTTGCTGGTTAGCAAGCCGGCGTGCTTGGACTCATCAGCACAGGTGTGGGAGGGCGCCACCAGCTCGGGGCCAGGCTCGTCACATGTCTCTGCAATGAACGGCTTCCAGAACTCGTGTCCCGGCCACCTGGGAGCCACGGCAAGCTCCTCCACCTCAGCCCCAACTCAAACCCTCCCCCAGGGGCCGGGGAGAGGCAAGGCAAACATCTCTTCTGGGTGAATCAATGGCAAATACACTTTCACAATTTGAACACTTAATTAAAAATAATAAAAATAGACATCAGAAATTGTGACTTACCCCCATCAGATACAGTTGCAGACTGAAAGAAAAGAGAGAGAGACATGAGTTAATGAAGCCTCATGACAAGTCGGGAAGCAGCAGGTCCGTCGTGTGAGCGCGGGGCTCCCGGCTCCGGGCGCGGGCGACCCAGGACACGCGGGCACCCCAGTGAGCCGAGCGCCGCGCTCCCACTTCCTGAGTGAACCCCGCCCAAGCCGGGCGGGCCGGGGACACAGGGCTCTGCGCAAGTCATCACCACTCTCATGGGAAGAGAACAGATCCCGGCATGTTCGACAGCATTAGGAACACCTCAGAGAAAGCTGGTTCAGAAGCCCACGTCAGTGCGGGCGGCGTGTGGAGCGCACGGGGCACCGGGGAGGCAGGCCCCCTGCACACCGCACCCAGGGCCGCCCCACGCCGGGCTGCTCGATCACCTCCGCCTGCGTGGGGACCCAAGACCATCCGCGGGGTGCCGGGAGACAGGTGCCGGTGACAGCCCCGCAGGGGTCAGCCTGCAGCCCGCCCGCCAGGAGGGAGCCTGGACCGGGTGGGAGTGGAGCAGAGGAGGGCGGTTGGCTCAGAGGCACCAGGGCAAGAAGGAACACGTTGTGCAAGAGGAGAACAGGCCAGTAGGCAGCAGGAGGCCGTGAGGGAGGGCCTGGCAGGACGGACGGTCGGAATGACAAAAGGCCCGTCTGAGGAAGACGACTAGAAGACGCTGCACAGGCCGAGGCCAGTAGGGAAATGGGGAAAGGGGAGGAGCGGCTGAGGAAGGAGAGCATCTGGGTGCACAGACACGGGAAGCCGGAAGGAGCCAACGAGGGAAGGACTCGAGAGCCTGCGGGGGACACCCTGCAATCCTGCTGGATGTCCTGGCCCCAGCAGAGGCCGCGGCTCCCCAGGACGGTGTAAGGGCCAGGCCCCCAAGGGTACAGGTGCTGAGACACTGGCCCTGGGGCCTCCCCCAGCCACCCCCCAGCCGTCACCACGTGCAGGATCAATCCTCGCAGCTACGTGTTCTCGGTGGTGACCAAAGCCCCCGGGGCTCAGGCCTGGCTACAGAATCCCTCCCTGGCGCTCTGGCATGGAGAAAGACCCTGTGTCCTCTCTGCGGAAGCAGGTGAGACCACAGTGCACAACATGAGGAAGGTCTTCCCAAAGGCCCAGTTGACAGCCCATTCCTGGCACCAGGCCCCTCTTAACCTCACCTCCCAGCCTGCATGGAAGATGGGGGACCCTCTCCCACTAGGAGCCCCTCACCTCGTGGGACTTAGACCCGCAAGGCTAGAGGGCCCGGCTAAGGGAGGACTTTCGGGCCCAGAAAGAGGGCCTGTCCTCCAACAGCCTGGGGAAGCCACTTCCTGACGGTTTTGGAAACGGGGCTGCTCACGGTTTCCAACCATCCTGAGTGCTGGGGCCACAAATACTCTAAAACTGTACCCTGGCACCTTATCAAGACGTTCCCAACAGTAAACACACACACTGGTGGCATGTCTGGTTTTTATACTACCATCGGGCCAGATGGGCAGGCGAGTATGTGCCGCGGCAAGCCAGCCCTGGGCCATCAGCCCTCAGCGACCAGGGGTCTGCCCTTCACTACAGCAGCGTGGGGCAGGCCCCCTCCCAGGCTGACATGAGCAGTGTGCAAAGCGGTCCTTCCCGTCCTGACAGTGAATCACCTACAATCCTGTTATAAATTCAGTAGTATGAAGGCACGTTATTCCCTGGAGATTATGAGAAAGAAATCCGCAAGACCACACACAAAATCAGATATACTGTCAATAATCATGTCTGAGAAATTAATCATAAAATGCAAACTTCTATAAATAGGAAGGCCACGGTCAACTTCATGTTATAATCACGGTGGAAACCACATTCGCAGACTTCAGCAGATGGGACAAAGGCACTAAAACTCTCTACGCCCACCCCCAAAATGAACCAAAACCCACGACCCAGGACAGAGGCGTGTCCCTGAAGCCAAAAGAGATGGAAGTAGGCGGGGTGAGAGTGGGGTGCCATGGAGTGGCAGCGGGGGGAGCTCCGTGTGCACGAGGCGGGCAGGGCGCTGCCAGACTCCAGCCCATGGGGCCTTCAGTGCAGCGCAAACGGATCCAGGTAAAGCGCAACAAACATGTTTTTTAAAAAAGTATCCTTTATTTTTTAGAAGAGTTTTAGATTTATAGAAAAATTGTGAAGACGGTACAGAAACAAACATGCTTTTAATATACTGCTGCTCCAAACCCAGCAAAGGAGCCACTAGGCGGGACCCAGGGGCTGGGCTGGGCGCCGGGCACAGGGCACAGCCCACACACCCCGGGACTCCTGGGCCGAGATGCCCAGCTCCCTAATCCTTCCAGGAGGAAAGCAGTCCGACTGAGGCCCGCAGGAGTTCCAAGAAGTGAGCCCACCCAAATTTGAGCTCACAATTCAAAAATCCCCCCGAACTCGAGGTAAAAGCCCACCAGGAGAAACGACAAGAGATCCTCAGGCACTGGAAAGTTCAGATACAGAATGCCCCGGAGCCCTGGAATCATCGGCAGACGCCGTAACACAGACGAGAGGAGGTGAGGGGGCCTCCGTGAAACACAACCCTCCACGAGGCGTCTGGCCGTGCACAACGCTGAGATTAGACACCGGGGAGAGAGGCGAGCAGAGGGGAAGCTGCTGAAGAGAGAGTCTGGGAACTGGAAGACAGCCCTGCAAACGGTCACCCTTGCGGCCGCTCGGAGACCAGAAGGGCCGGGACCGAGCAGGGGAAGGAGAGGCAGGAGGCCTGGACGCGGGCCAGTGAACTCTTTCAGAAAGGACAGCTCTCCTGCTGGTGCCAGAGCTCACCACCCGCAGGCCACCCCTGGGACCCCTCACGCACGTCCTCCGGGAGAGGTGCCCCAGCATTCTGGGTGCCTCGGTTGTTCACCGTGTTCCAGGAGGCACTCAAGAGCTCTGAGCCACAGCCTCAAATGTGCATTTCCTTCCCTTTCCCCAGTTCGGGAAGCTGTGTCCAAAGAGCACCTCCCAAGCTTAAAATGCTAAGGAAAGTTCGGGGCACCTGGGTGGTGCACTCAGTTAAATGCCCGACCCTTGGTTTCGGCTCAGGTCATGATCTCAGGGTCATGAGATGGAGCTCTGCATCAGGCTCTGCGCTCAGCAGGGAGTCTGCTTAAGATCCTCTCTCATCCTCTGCCTCTGCCCCGCCCCCCCAAAATCAGTCAATCAATCAATCTTTAAAATGCTAACGAAAGGGCGCCTGGGTGGCTCAGTCGATAAGCGTCTGCCTTCGGCTCAGATCATGGTCCCAGGGTCTGGGGATCGAGCCCCGCATCGGGCTCCCTGCTCAGCGGGGAGCCTGCTTCTCCCTCTCCCACTCCCCCTGCTTGTGTTCCCTCTCTCGCTGTGTCTCTCCGTCAAATAAATAAAATCTTAAAAAAACAAATAAAAAAATAAATAAAATGCGAAGGAAAGTTCTAGGCATCTGGAAAGCTGTGGGCTAGTGGGCTCATCCTGGAGGGGCCAGTAAGGGCTCAGAGGTCACAGATGTCCCCCCACCACCCCACATCTTCTCAAGCTCACGATGGGATTGCTCCTAGCACATCGCAGGGTGAGGCAGGGTCACAGGGAGGTCAGCTCCGCAGCCTCACTCACGGCCTCCACCCTCCGGTCTGGACATGTTGCCCTGGTGACGCTCATACCCCAGGCAGAGCTCTATGGAGACATGCTTCAATATTATCCGGACACAGGGGCGCCTGGGGGGCTCAGTCGGTTAAGCATCTGCCTTCGGCTCAGGTGTGATCTCAGGGTTCTGGGATCGAGTCCCATGTCGGGCTCCCCACTCAGCAGGGAGTCTGCCTCTCCCTCTGCCTCTGCCCTCCCCACTCTCAAATAAATAAATGAAATCTTTAAAAAAATATATTATCCAGACATAAAACCACTCTCCTCTTCCAAGTTCACATATTTTTGGAGGAACAGGTGATGACTTTTCCTGACTAGATTATTTAATTTGCAAATAAATAGTGTATAATTACCATTAACCTGATTCTTCTGTTTACTGTCCAATATTTATTCTATTTTACAAGCACGCAGTGGCAGAGCCGGGCCATGACATCAGCCGATCCCTGCTCAGCACTCCAACTCCCCGGCCCCTGAGATGGGCATGGGAGCAGGCTGAGAAGCACGGATCAGGGGCCTTCGCTCCAAGAGGAGGTAAGGCCTAAAGAGGTGAAGCGGTCTCCCACGGCAAGAGGTGGTGGCAGGGAGGAGCCGGGAGGCACCCCTGCGGGGAGCTCCGGCCTGGCGTGCTTTACTGGTGGCCGTGCTCGGTGCTCGGCAAGGGGGGTGAGGAGGCACAGGCAGACAACCTGCCAACAACGGGAAGCTGGAAAAGACAGGGAACCCCCAAATCATTCTTGTTTGCCCCAGGATCAATAACATGTCTATGCTGACCCAAGTTACCCTTTTAAAGCCTGGTTTGCAATTTTTCTTAGCAGAGCCCGGCTGACGGGGGGAAGCAGTCCAAAATGGCAAAGCTTCAGAAACCCCCCCAGATACTTCCCATGGAGCATCCCCCACAGCGGGGAAGCCTGACGCTCAGGGTGACTTAAAGTCAGGCAATCCCAAGGTCTCAGCACACTAAGACCAGTGGACCACGACAAACGCTTTTATGAATTCCAGCTTAACACCCCTAACATTTACTCTGATATCCAGTATAATCCGGATCAAAAACTCGTTTTCATTAGTCTGTACTCGTGGGCTCTTCCTGCATTCCCATATCTACGTGTTACACTTACAAAAGCAGCAGAACCGTAAAAACAAGCTGCTAGTGACAAAGATCCCAGTAAGTGAGCATCTGTCTGTGCTCACCGTAACGAAACAGCTCGAGAGTGTTCTAGAGGAACACTAGAGTGTTCTAGAGGAATGCCTACAGGACTGGAATTTACACTGACATAATGTATTTGTTTGAAAGAAACTTACAAAGTATTTAGATACGCAATTTAAGTTCAAACCACCTCAATTCCTTGGGTCAGCCTCTTAAACCTGATAGTTCAGTGGAAATGGGACCGATTCCCAGCAGGAAATTTGGATGACACAGGTTCCATGGATATTTTATTTTAAATCAATGGTGTTAAAGTTTCAGATCATTAATATGAAGGGAAGTACATGACAAATCTAGCCTTTATCAAGGCTGATCCTGTCTGTAACATTAGACAAGAGCAAGTATTAAACTATATTGTCACCAAATTACTTTGATATATAGTAATATATAATAATACCAATTTTCAATTTTGAGCCACTGACAAAATTTCCTACCTTGGACATAAAAAGTATTAATCAGTCCTATCTGAGTCCTAAATAAGAGACCAAAGGCTGTCAGTTGCCCAAATGCATCAAATGTTCTGAATACAAAGAGAATATAAATAACCGAAATGATGAAAAGCCTTAAGAATTTAACACTTCCTATTTGTATCTAATATATATTTATTTGACTTTTTAAAAACTTCATCACTGGGGCGCCTGGGTGGCTCAGTCGGTTAAGCGTCTGCCTTTCGCTCAGGTCATGATCCTGGGGTCCTGGGGTCAGTGCTCAGGGCTCAGCGGAGAGCGCGCTTCTCCTTCTCCCTCCGCCCCTTCCCGGGCTCGTGCACACCGTGCACGCTCTGTCTCAAATGAATAAATAAAATCTTAAAAAAAATTTTTTAAAGATAATGAAAACTTGATCATTTAAGTTTTAAGTGACTGCTCACTGGACCGAGTGTGGAAGCGAGCAGGCCCACGTGGGGCCTGCAGGGGCGGCTATGCGCTGACTTGGGCTCCGTGGGCCCAGGGGTCTTCACACCCAACCACAATCCCCTAAGGAGTTGTCAAATCAGTTCAGGGGCCATGAGCCGCCTCTGTCAACCACCAAGTAAGACGGATAGAAAAACGTGAAAGGAAAATACCAAGTACTTCCCGGGATCCATGCTGTGCTCAGGCCCAGCTTCAGAGTCACACGTGTGTGCACGTGAGCACGCGCATCATGTGTGTGAGGTCCTGATGTGACCCGCATCTCTCCCTGTGGAATGCAGTCCCAGGACTCTGAGAGCTGCTGCAGGAAGGACCCAGCCCCTCCTGTACCCTCAGTGCACCCCTTCTCGCACCCCTCACCCCTCCCCCCTCCCCCCCGCCCCGCTCCCACCTGTGGCCTCACCTGCAGCCCACCTACCTGGCTGTGGCCTCAGCTACTCCTTCTCAGGGAAGCCTTCCTTGCCAGGCCCCTGAGGCAACCACAGCCTTGATGTCTGCCCTTGCCGGTCAGCTCCCAGGTCCCTCGGTGGCGGGACACAGGAGCGACCTCCCAGAGGCCTGGTGAGAGGGCTGTGTTCGGCACCCGTCCCCACGCTGGGATGCCACAGTGTTCTATCCCAGCCCCGGCTCTCTCCATGTTCACGCATATGAGTCACGAGCACACGCACACCCCACATTATGCTTTCCAGCAGCTCCAACCAGAGACACCTGGATATAGGGCTCCCATGACGCAGGGAAGAGGCCCATATTTCTAAGGCTCAAATTGTGATGTTCACAATAAAGAATTTCTGTGATCCGGGAGACAGGGATGACATGGGGTGAATGGCGTGGGGTGAGGGCATTCTGGGCGTTTTCAGCGCTGCACAACGTGGGCGAGGGTGGACCCATCATGGTGCAGCACACCACAGTGTGTGCAGCGGGGAGGGGACAGGGCAACCGAGTGTCAGATATGGGCAGAGCCCCAGAGCTCAAAATGGAACCTGAGTTTCGCTTAAAGTGCGTGTGCGTGTATGCACCTGCATCCCAAAGACCTCTTCATTCTTCGATAAAATCAGAAGAGAGCCAAGCAGGCCAAACCCACAATGACAGCATCTCCCCAAGAATTTAAGATTGAATGTTCGTGTCACACCCTTGGTGAAGCCTGAGATGATGCATTTTGCAAACACCCTGATGAGCGGCACACAGGCTCCTCACTAACGCTAGGTACTCAGTGTGAACATCTGACCTCACCCAGAAATCCTCTGACCTTGACATAAACACTGCAAATCCCATTTCCTCACCAGCTGGCCCAATTCAAGAAAGACACAGGGTGGGAAGTGGCCGAAGGTCTGGGATGATGCCCACGACCTCGCATCCCGACAAGACAGCAGGGGCCGCCAGTGAAGTGAAGGTAAGCACGGCCTTCCTGGGATGCTCTGTGCAGGAGGCGGCACCACGTCTAGCTCTCAGACACTGTCATGGAGGCGCTCCTGCAGGAATAGGACACGCAGGGACACGCAGGAGGCCGGAATCCAAGCCCCACTCTCGTGTGAAGTTGAAGCCCAACCCCAGGGACGCATTTTCTCATAAAGGCTGAGATGTGTCAGTGGTTTTAAAACCTCCACCCAGCAGAGTTGAGCCTCAAGCTGGAGACCCCCGTCCTCCCCAGGCTGGCTCCATCAGCTCCCAGCAGCCCCTGGGCTCCAGCAGTTGTCCTGTGGGTCAGGCAGGGCCGGGAGAGTTCCAGCTGAGATTGCTTCCACTCATCAACGCCTCTGCACGTGCGAGGGATGCATGCAACAAAGCCGCACACCAGACCGGGCAGCCCTGCCCCCAGGTGCTTCTGCTGGGCGCTGAAGATGAATCCAAAAATGTCAGATCCCTGCTGCCTGCGCAAGTCAGGTGCCACGGGAGAGCATGGCACAGAGAAGGGCACACAAAGGTGTCCCCATGGGGTGTCGCTGGAGAAGGGCTGATGCAGGGCAGTGAGCAGCACACCCAGGGTGCAGGCAAGAGAGCAAGGTGGGGGCAAGGAAGGAACAACGTAAGGACAGATTTGGGGGCTGAGTCTACGGGGCCTGCCGACACAGAGGGCTCGAGGGATGGCCTGAGTGAGGGGCAGTGGAGACCGAGGGAGAAGCCCAAGTCCAACTTGGCACTGTCCCCCACCCGCCTCCTGCACGTCCAGAGGGAGCTGGGAGCAGACATGGACCTGCTGCTGGGTGTGGAGCGTGGGATCCCCGCTGCAGAGGCAGGCTGGAGAGGGCAGCCTCTAAGTGATAGCTTGGAGGCACCTGGAGAAGAGAAGCCAGGGAGGGATCCTGAGGGAACGGGGCCCCCAGGAAAGCTGGTCAAGTGCTGGGACACCCAGACATCCTGCTGTTTTAGGAAATCTGGCCTTTCTTTCGTGGGAGGATGTCAAGCACCGACAGACAAGTCGTTCTGGGACAGATGGTGAGAAGGGGCAGTGTGCCGGGCACCCCTCGCGGGATCAGGGGGAAAGAAGCCTGCGTGCCGGCCGCACCCCAGGACTGGGGGTGCAGACGGCAGGACCGTCTTCAGCAAATACCATGGAGGGAGAGCTGCTGCTGCAAGGTGGCCCACTTCTTCCTGAAGGAAAGGGGAAGACGTGCAGACAGAAACTGGAGTCCACTGCAAACAGACCGGGGAGTCTTCTTATATAGACAGCCAGGAGCAAAGCCTCCAACAGCGAGAGAAGAATGTGTGTAACCAGTGCATTAAGTGGGATGAACACGGATCACAGACCCAAGGCCCCTCCCCCACGGGCTTTAGGGTCGAAAGTGATCTGGGGCAAAGTACGCACCGACTGACTGACCGCCAGTCACGCAGGGCCAGCCCACTGGACAAAGGCCTGCGGCCCTCCACCCCAGCTCTGCTTGGCACCGTGGTAGCCCCGTGAGTGGGGCAGGCCGATAGGAGAGATGGGCAATGAAGAGAAGTCCGTTCGTCTGAGCTAAAAAAGGAGAAACTCAGCCAAATGCAAAAGAATTCTGTACAGCCCACCCCACTCATCCCAGAGGCTCGGAGCCAGCCGGGCGGGCGGCGGCCCACAGAAGGGCGGCCTGCCATGCTCGCTCCCACCCCACGGCCAGCCTGGTAGCCGGGCAGCCCACACGGCCTCCCCTGGGGACCTAAGCCTGCTGTCAGCTCTCCGTCCCTGCCACCCGCCCCGACCCCCGTGGTGACTGGAGCCGGCCCAGCCCATCGGTGGCGCCACAGCGGGCCCTGCTCGCATGGCCGGCCCTGCCTTCTTCCCCACCGAGCCTGGGCCTCCCCAGGGGCAAGCCCAGCTGGCCCTCCTCCCCGCCACCCCCCCTGTCTTCCTCCAGCCTCTGTGGGGCTCTCTGCAGGACCCACTCACCCTCCACACGTCCCGACATGGTGCCCCGAGCACGACCACCTCCACCACTCATCCCGCGGCACCCAGAACACCACCGTGTCCTTCTAGTGCAGCCCTTCTTATTTTCAAAATCCTACCCAGAGCCCCAGTGCACGAAGAGGTGAAAGCCCCTTGGTCTCTGGAAAGTTCTTTCCCTCACACACTAGCAGCCCGAAGGCAGCCGCCAGGGCAGACAGACCTCAAAAGGCACCGGTGACATGAGATGCGCTCCCAAGTCCCTGCCCGGCAAACCTCTGCCAAACGTGCGGCCCAGTGGGGTCTGTAGTTCAGGACCAGGAAGGAGGGACAGAGCCCAGGAGTGCCTAAGCTCCGTGTGCAGCCCTGCCGGTGGGAGGCCCGGCCCCCCAAGAGCCGCAGGGGCAGTGGGGTGAGGGGTCCACCCAGGATGCCTGCTGCAGCTTTCTTCTCGTGACGCTCCTATTCCTTTCAGGCTGTGGGGTCATGTCCCCCACGCAGCCTCGGCAGCCTCTGCGGCTGACACCCGTCCTGACGTGCTTGGAGGACGACGGATGGCTTTGTTCGGACAAAGGGGCATATGTGCACGTTCCAAGTCTACTTCCGCTCAATTTCACTCCTTACAAGATGGACAGACTGCAATCTGTTCATTTGGCCAGCGAGAGCCTCTCGCTTTTCCTGGGTCGGCAACCACCGGCTCTCCTTTGTGCTCCTCAAACGACTGTGGGAAAGCGCTCCCAAGGAGGTGGAAGGGCTCTCTGCCTGCAAGAAACACAGCCTTTCCCGCCACACGGCGTCCACTGAGCACACACACACACTGGATGGTGGCCTGGCCCCCCGGGGCACCCCCACTTCCGCACCAGCAAGCGGAGGCTCCGAGGGAGAAGCAGAGCCGGTGAGGCACGGAGCCAGCCTTCCCACACGGGCCCCCCAATCTCACTCCCCTTGCCCCATGGGCCTGTGGCGTTAGCCCCCCACAAGGACCCGCTTTCTGCCCACTTTCCATTGGGCCCCCCTGGAGCCCGGCAGAGCTGCACGCAGTACCTAGCACTCATCCCATGACCTTCCGGCACCTCCTCGACCCCAGAGGGGAGGGGGCTGCTCGGGTACGCTGCTTAACACAACCATACCACCCAGTTTGCACACACCTGTGCCAGCAACTTACTTGCCAGTTTGAGCATTTGCAAAAATTTTGGAAGGGATCCAAATCATTTATGCAGGCAAGCACAAAGGCAGATTTTTAGTGACCTTTTTTTTTTTTACTCAGAATAAAAACCAACATTTTCTAAAACTTGCCTTTATATACCATTGAACTGAAAATGCAGCCTATACATATGTACAAATAACTAACTGGCTAATAGGCCCACAAAGGACACAATATATTCAAAATTCACTTTTCCATCCAGGACGAGGAGGGCGGTCTACCAGAACACGAGGCGGCCCGAGGCGGCCCTGCAGCGGGCACGCCCGTAAACATCAAAGGCACCTCTCCACCCTCTCGAGTGAGCGTTAGTAGTCCCTGGGTTTTGCAAACCACATCCCGAGTATTTTTAAAATATATTAAAATCTGCACTCACTGCATCAGTATAATCCGTGACCTCTCCAACTGACCTATTCCTATATTCCATGTAAAGGGAAGAACACAGCTCCTTCCCCTTCACCTCACGTCCAAACCCGTCACTTCGAACTGACTCCCCTGCAGCTCCCCAGAGGTCCCTGGGCATTTGGAAAATATCAGGATGAAACAACTCTCAGAAAAGAATGAATTTAAAATCAGTACCCTGTAATTAGTGACAATCTTCTGTAAGTAATTTCTTTTTACCTTTAAGTCAACACAGCATAACCACAAGAGGAAAAGAAACATTCTTTTTTAAGTCTCAAACCTTTTTTTTTTAAAGTTTCATAGTAAGTTCAACTTTATATATAAAAGCTCAGATAATAATCCCTATGCCAGGAGTTCCCTATGTACCTGTATGAAGCAGAGTCACCTCACTACGTTTTACAATATTAGATACAAAATGCTGATTTAAAGACTATGACAGATTTTAATAACCCAGTTGAAATTTAACACTTCAACACAATGAGCTCACTCGTCTTAAAATCTGTTAGCATTAGTCCGGTAGGGACGAGAAAAGCACGGGATGCTCTCTGTACGGCCGACTTACAAGGCAAGCAGCTGGGAGCCGGGGAGGCTGGGCTGGCCTCGCTGCAGCCGACCTGCCCGGCCCAGCCTCGCTCCGGGCACCTGGGGTCCCAGAGCCTCGGGCGTGTGCTTGAGCTCCGTGATGCAGACAAGCACAGTTTCCAAAGTTCACACCTAAAATCTACCATTCACTTAACAGTTTAAAAACAAAACAGTCACGGAGATGCCAAGTTGTCTTACAGAAGATCTGTTAAATGACAAGAAACAGCTAGAATAACTTACCTGCTGATCATTTAACATGTGCGTTTCCTTTGACAGCCCTTTTCCCAAATTCATCTTAGGACAAGAACACTTCCGACCCACACCAGGCGTGCGGATCTACACTATACCATTTGACGCGGCAGCATGCCCATGCATGTCAGGGAAGTTTAAAGACATTTCAGATGAAGTTCCATTCCGCTCCCTCCGTAACCCATGGCAACAGGACACTGCAGGAAGCTGTGGTTTGCCAGGGATTCAGACTCTATCTCAATTGTCTCATGTGGAAAAAAAAAAAAAAAAGCCGTTTACATAAGTCACGCTGTGAGATCATTTTTCAAGTATTTCCTCTACCAGATCAGAAGAATAAAACTTCAGCTGATAGGGGTAATTCTCAGTCAGTACAACAGCTGCAGAGAATTTGTTTTTTTAGCAGTGTGGCGCAGTTCACAGCCTTAATTACAGTTGCTGACGATTCTATTATAAGCCTCCATATGCACGAGTTTATGTGATGCCAACCTGCGGATTCGGCCGTATTCCTAAAACCCGTCTCACGCATCTATCTCTGTCCCATGATCCGCCTCATCTGCCTTCTGACGCCCGATACAGGCTGAGAGCGAGGGAACCACGGCAGATCCTGCTGGACAGAGGAAGAAGAAACAGGAAACTGAGTCTAGAACCTAGGTATCACTGCAAACAGACCTGCTGACTTTCTGGAGACCCAAGGGCAAACCGCTCACCCCAAAGGGCTTCTTTGCGCCACATTATGCATGTCTGGGTCCCCTCTGCACGGGCTCCAGCGCTCAGCACCCCCACGCCCCCACGGAGGGTTAGGCAGCCACAGACCTCGGGAAGCATCCTATCCAGGGCTGCAAACTCAATGCCAACAGGGTCAAGAGGCTGGCAGGATGGCCCTCAGGTTTGGGGTCGGGCCCTCAGCTGACCACCCTGTCCATGCTGAGCCTGTCCTGACTTTTGCTTTTCCGTGGGAGAAACATGAGCATTCCCAATGCGAGCATTCAGTGAAGGGAGTCTGGGACACTGAGCACGGAACGGTGTTTAATGCAGAAATATACAGTGCCTGCCTGAAAGGTGAAAATCTTACAGACGAACCATGGGCATCAGCTCAAGTCGCCTCAGACTGCTTTTCTCAAAAGGTCCACACACAACGAAAGTATGAACTGACATCAAGGCAAGAGTGAAGAAGGGGCAGAAGCCGCCATGACCATCCACACCAACTGAGCACAGGAAGCGCCTGGCCTGAGGGGGCGGGCGAGGGAGGGGCTGGGAGGGGGAGAGCACAGCCCAGGGCTGGGGGACAGGCTGGGGGACGAGGGAAGGCTGCACGGAAGGCCAGGACCCGGTGAGAGAGGGGGGATGGGAGCGGCAGCCTACAACATGGGTCCCCAGGAGGTGGGCAGGGATGCGCCAGGCAGCCCCACCTCTCCCCCTGCCCCATGCACCCTGCGCCTGGTGGGGGTGATGTAACAAGCCTCAGCCCAGAGAGCTCCTTCCAACCCTCCTGGGCGTCCAGGGCTCCCATGGTTGACCCGCCAGGCCTGGAGGGGCCTAGAGCCCCTGCCCTCGCTGGGGCCTCATCTTTAAGTTCCATGGCCCACCCACTCCGCCTGCTCTCCAGGACTGTCTTTCCCAAACAGGGCAGTTGGCAGTATGAAGGAAGTGGGGGCTGCCACTAACAAACAGATCCCCCGGGCACACCAACAAGCCACCTCTTCTGGGAATAAATCAAGTCTGGCAGACAAAACCCGCAAGCCCACCTCCTTCCCCCGGCGGCCGAAAGAGAGGGAAGCGGCGGGCAGGGCGCTGTGTGGTTACCCACTGCAGACTGGCAAGGCTGAGACAGGCTCTGGCCAGGCCCAGCGGGCAAACAGGACACACGCCACCCTCCCTTCCCCAAGCCACTCACCACCACCCCTCCCGCCCAACCTCACCCTCCAACAGGCACACACCCATGCATGCACACACGAGCACCTTCTGAGGACACACTCCGGCAGGTTTTCGTGGGTGGTCAGTCGAGCCCGGGACTCTGTGACCCTGGTTATTTGCCCTACTGATTTCCAAGGGGCCTGCACTGATTTGTAGGTTTGGGGAGAGGACAGCGGGCCTCTAGTCCCGAAGGCCTGCCAGACCCCGGAGGACCACCAGGGACCGAGAATGGAACCGGACTGCAGAATAGGAAGGCCATGCCCACAGGGCACCCTGGGGGACCTCTGGCCAGGACCTCGACAAAACCCAGCACCTGGGCGCTGAGCCGTCTACACCACCACTCAGGGGCCAAGCTTCTTTTTATTTTAATCACTTCAGACAGAAATGCCCACATCCCAGCAGAGGAAGTGCAATTTCATCTTGTCTGTGTGGTCTGCCACGTGTGGCCCGAACAGCGGCCTGCCCCCACGCAGCTCCACGCACCACAGTCTCTCTGCAACCCTGTGTCCCCTGGGGGCTTTCTGTGTCTCCCCTCTGGCTGTCCGCCTGCCCTTCTCTGGTGTCTGCAGGGCGAGGAAAGGGAAGGGATGGGGGCAAGAATCTGGCGACAGACCCCCTATGCTGGATGGCGCCCTCGGCCCCCAGAGCCTGGCTCACCTGCGGGGGAAGGAGAGATTCCCAGGCTGTCCAAGTGTCCCAGAGTCCCAGCAGCTGCTGAGGGCAAGTGTCCAGGACACCGGACACACTCACCATCGCATCCTCCCTATTCTGATGGGTATGTTGGTTCAGGGCCAGTTGGAGACTGAGTTCAGACGTGGGCCCACGAAGATGAGCCCCTAATAAAACCAGCTGCAGGTTTGGGTACAAGAAAAGTCTGGTGGGGGTGGCAGTGAGCTGCGCAGAGGGGCAGCAGGGAGAGTGCCAGCTCAGCGGGGGCGCGGGGGGTCCTCGGCCCCCGACCCCAGGCCTGCCTGACCACGGGAACCGCCTAGCAGAAGAGCCAGGGGCCTTCGATGGGGAGCTCTGGCCCCGGAACCCAGACAACAGGAAGTAGGTCCCAAGCACCCACTGACGCATCACCAGGCTGGAGAGACCCCAGGGGCCCCTTGTTCCCCGCGCCTGCCCAGGGCGCTGTCCTGAGCTGGGAATCTGGTGTAAGCACTTGGGAATGGCAGCAGAGGCCCTGTGGGGACAGGGTCAGAGAAGCTCAGGGGAGGGTCCGGCCCCAGCCCACCGATGAGGGGGGACAGAGGACATTCCAGAGGGAACACAGGCAAGCCGGGCAGGCAGAGAGCCCTCTGTGGCCACCTAGAACACCCTGCTGAGAGCCCCTGCTGTATGCTGGCAGGAGCCCTCCTGGCGGCAGCCTCCCGCCTCCCCAGGGACCTCTCATGGGTTCTTGCCCCCAGCCCCACGCCCGTCTTGGGAGGGGGAGGAGCACCTTCCCCTTAATGCCCTGGACCCATCAGGACTTCCCAGGTCTTCTGGAACACACACACTCTACTAAAGGTTCTGGCATGGCAGAGAGAGATGAACATGGGGAGCAGCCTCACCTCAGGTGCAGGCACACCCCCCCCCCCCCCAAGTCTGGGCAGGTTGGAAGGAAATGTATGACCTCGGCGCCCTCTGCTGTCCAGGCCCTGAACTGCCAGTCCTTGCTAACCACACCTGGGCCGTCTCCCCAGCACAGTGCTCTAGACCTCTAGACCTCCACACACAGGCAGGACCTCCTGCTCTGCCCCTGTGTCTGCCAGAGACCCTTACACACACAGCCCCACTGACCTGGCTGATGAACACACCTGAGTTCTCCACATTCAACACAGAAACGTCACTGTCTCCCTCAGCTCCCTGTTCTAAGTTTCCCCAAAAGCCTCCCTTACACTTAGAATAAGACCCCAGGTCTCGGCCAGGCCCTCCCTGCCTTCTGTTCCCAAGATCTTCACGTGCCGACCCCTCACATCGATGGCTCAATGTGTACACTCCCTCCTCAGAGAGGCCCATCTCTGGTCACAAACCTATTCCAGTGCCCCCCTGCCATCCCCCCGCCACAAATGTGCCACGCCTCCTTCCAGGATGTCCCCAGTACCAGAGGCCTCCCACTGGTGTCCCCAGGTCCAGGGACCTTTCTTCACCCTAGTGACCCTCGACCCCCTCCCTGGGCCCTGGCCAAAGCGCCAGGCACCCCTCAGCTCAATCCAAGAGCCTCCCTGCCACGCCTGCACCAAATCAGAGGCACGGAAGGTCCCAGGGCCACCCTTCTCCCTTCCCCCGTGCCCTGGGGGCTCACGGGCCATCTCCAATCCCCACCCGTGACAGCCATCCCTGCTGCGCTGCACAAGCATGTTCCCAACATTGCTGACCCCACACACTCACACCTGTCACCCAAGCAGTCTCTCACATTCTGCACCACGGAGGACTTCCTGGCGCGCTGGTCCAAACAGCTAAGGAGAGAAGCCCCCACCGACCCGCACTCGCCGCTCCCCGCTGCACCTGTCCTGCGCTCTGCGGCAGGACCACCGAGGATCAGCCCAGCTGCATGCACAAACAGCACACTGCTTCCTACTCCCCATGGCCAACAGCCCACCACAGCGACGCTCGATGGAGGACCTCTAGAGACTCGGGCCTCCCGTGCTGGTCTCGGGGACATGGCTCCCTTTTAAGGCTGTGCATGTTCAGCTCAGTGCCCCTGCCCCCGGGGCCCCTCTCCTGGGCCCTCTGCACCTTGGCACCCACTCACAAACATCAAGACCGTCAGTTCATGCCCCGATCTGTGCCTGACTAAACACCTAGGGCGCAGAGACGCCCCGCAGTCCACGCGAGGCCTACAGGGCTGGCTGTGTTCTTCCTGACCGGCCTCTCGGGTCACTGCCTCCTGGGTGACCATCTGTCATGGTCATGACCAAAACGGACACCTTTTTAAAACACACAAGAGGGCGCCTGGGTGGCTCAGTCAGTTAAGCATCTGCCTTTGGCTCAGGTCATGATCCCAGGGTCCTGAGAGCGAGCCCCACATCGGGCTTCCTGCTCGGTAGGGAGCCTGCTTCTCCCTCTCCCTCTGCTTGTGCTCTCTCTGTCAAATAAATAAAATCTTCAAAAATAAATAATTAAAACACACACAAGAACTCACTTCTGACATTTCTCTAGCAACTGTTTCATTCTCTGACCCCACCCCACAAGGCCCTTCCCCTGTTCCTGCCATCTGTCAGCAGCTCATCTCCTGCTGAGGGCAGGCCCCAGCTCCTCTGTCCCATCTTCCTCCTCTCTCGGGCTCACCTGCAAGACCCCAGCCGGTGACTACTGCCCACCCCAGCAGTCAGCAGGGCTGCGAGGCTCAGGCTGAGCATGTTTTCTGGAAGGTGGAACACAAATTCGGAAAGAAGCACATAGTGGGAATGTGCGGTTCAGAGATTCATCACGAAGTGCAGCCCATGTAGCTCCTCCCAGGCCATAATGAAAAGCCACGTTCCAGCCTCTCTCCACGGTTCTACGCTGAACGTACAACCACACGCCGTGGCTCAGTGTGGCCTATTTTCTGATGTACGGAAATGGAATCTTTGGTGTCTGCCTTCTTTCTGGGACATTGACCTGCGCTCCCGAAGCGGCCATGGAGCATCCCGCCACATGAGGAAATCACAGCTTACCTGTCCTTCCCACGGCGGGCGGACAGGCAGGCGGCCTCCACCCCAGCACCGGTGCTGTGTCGGACCCTCGCGCATGTCCCTCCGCGCCTGTGACGTCTACTTCGGATGGCGTGGAGCTCCAGATGGCAGGGTGCATGTGCCCCCACACACCCAGCCACACCGACACGCGACACTGCGGTCCTCACTCCAGCCGGCCCGGCTTGCCGACCTCACCACAGCAGTCACGGCACGTCCCTGACGGCCAGCGTGGCTGGATGTGCCCTCGGGGTGTCATCTTTCATAAAATGCCCACCTGAGTCTCTTGGCCACTCTTCTCTGGCAGGCGTCCTTAGGTGGAAGGGCCCTGGGGGCCACCACCACCACCCCACCCCCGTGTTCTAGCACATGCGTTCGCACGAATGAAGGGTCCTGACATTCACCAAGTCGGGGCATCAGCCTTTGCCTTTATGGTTCATGCTCTTTGTGTTGGGTTTAAAGTCTTCTCTGCCCCCACAGCCCGAGGCTGTGTGGCTGCGTGACCCTCTGGTGACTGTCCTGTGCTCCCTGCACGTCACATCTGCAGCATGGCTGGGTTTAGCTGTGTCTGTACGGCACGGGGAGGACTGACTGACCGTCTTTTTCCCACGTGGATGTCTCCTATTCCAGCTCCACTGAAAAGACCACACTCAGCCCTGCTCCGCACACAGCCCACATATGCAGGCACTGGGTCTATTTCTGCGCATGCTCTTCTAGTCCACTGTCTGTCTGTCCATCCGTGTACCAACACTTACAGAGTCTTGAATTACTCTCACTCTGTCATAAGTTTTGGTAGCGAATAGCAGAAGTCCGCCCACCTGTTCTTCTTCAAGAATATCCTGTGGCTAAAACTGTGCAAAGAGCCAAGATGTCCATCGACAGATGAATGGATAAAGAAGAGGTGGTATATATACACAATGGAATATTATGCAACCATCAAAAGGAATGAGATCTTGGGGCGCCTGGGTGGCTCAGTTGGTCAAGTGACTGCCTTCGGCTCAGGTCATGGTCCTGGAGTCCTGGGATCGAGTCCCGCATCGGGCTCCCTGCTCAGCGGGGAGTCTGCTTCTCCCTCTGACCCTCCCCCGTCTCATGCTCTCTCTCTCTCTCTCTCTCTCATTTTCTCTCTCAAATAAATAAATAAATAAATAATCTTTTAAAAAAAAATGAATGAGATCTTGCCATTTGCAAGGACGTGGATGGAACTGGAGGGTGTTATGCTGAGTGAAATAAGTCAATCAGAGAAAGACATGTATCATATGACCTCACTGATATGAGGAATTCTTAATCTCAGGAAACAAACCGAGGGTTGCTGGAGTGGTGGGGGGTGGGAGGGATGGGGTGGCTGGGTGATAGACATTGGGGCGGGCATGTGCTATGGTGAGCGCTGTGAATTGTGCAAGACTGTTGAATCACAGATCTGTACTTCTGAAACAAATAATGCATTATATGTTAAAAAAAAGAGTAGGAAGGGAAAAATGAAGGGGAAGAAATCGGAGGGGGAGACGAACCATGAGAGACTATGGACTCTGAGAAACAAACTGAGGGTTCTAGAGGGGAGGGGGGTGGGGGGATGGGTTAGCCTGGTGATGGGTATTAAAGAGGGCATGTTCTGCGTGGAGCACTGGGTGTTATGCACAAACAATGAATCATGGAACACTACATCAAAAACTAATGATGTAATGTATGGTGATTAACATAACATAATAAATAAATAAATAAATAAATAAATAAGAATATCCTGGCTACCCTTTGCATTTCTATGCCAACTTTAGAATCATCTTCTTAAGTTCAACAAAACACCTGTTGGGATTTTGATTAAAACTGCGTTGAATCTATGTGGTATTTTCTAACTGTACCCACAGCTGATGGTTGTATATTGATGGAATATCCAGCAACCTTGCCAAGCATTCATTAATTTTAATAATGACTCTATAAATTCTTTTAGATTTTTGACGTCTTAATCACATCATGTAAGAATAAGAACATTTTCATCTTTCTTTTGCAGTTTTAAAATTTCTGTTGTTTTTACTTTCTTAGTGTGCCCAGACTGGAGACAAACATTTGAACAAAACGGTAACAATGTACATCTTCCCTCTTGCTCCCGACCTTCCAGGAAAAGCTTACGTATGCTGCGTGCTCTCGGGGTTTTTATATCCTTGTCAGATTAAGAAAGTTCCCTTTAATTTCCATTTTGTTTCGTTTTGCTTTGTTTTTGTTTTCACCATGAATGGATACTGGCTTTTCCCAAATGCTTTTCCTGCTTCTGTTGAGATGACAGACGATTTTTTCTACTTTCCTCTGTTAAAAGGAAATACCTGACTTTCAGGTATGAAAAAAATCACGTCCCTGGAATGAATGTGACCTGCTGGGCTGTGCGTCTGTCAAGGGCGTGACGTCCTTGCACCTGTGCTCCCCACTGGGCAGCCCTAGCCCGCCCCTCTCCGCTCAGGTCCTCACAGCTTTCGGGGCCAAGGTTTTGGAGGCCTCATACAAAGAGTTGGGAAGTAAGCCCAACTTCAGGGATTCTTTTGCTGGTTCAGTCCGTTAATTTTGTTTCATTAATTTCTGCTTCTGCCTCCGTCACTGCCCAGCCTGTACTGCCTCCAGATCGGTCTCACCGCTCTCTGTCTAGGCTCCAGACAACCTTCCACGTTTAGTCCTCTCTCATGCCTATATCGTGGCACTGTGAGCGCCCCCTTGGCACAGGGGCGGCTGGGTGCCACGGGTCAGATGCGCGCGTTTCAGCGTCACCCCAATCTGCTCTGACCTCCACAGGGATTCTCCTTTCAAGTGTGGAGTGCTTGGTGGATCACGTACCCACAGGTGTGCAGGCCCGCCTCCGGGCCCCTGGATTGCAGTCCACCTGGCTGGGGCAGGAGACAGACTCTGTCAGGAGTGCTCTGCAGCTGCTGAGACTTGCTTTATGGTCCAGCATGTGGTCAACGTTCATACACGCCCCACGAGCGAGTGGAGAGAATGCGCTCATCGGAGGCAGGGCCGCGCGTGTGGCCCAGAGGCCGAGCTGGGAGTCGTGCTGTTTGGAACCTCTCCCTCGTGGACCTTTTCCTGCTCAATCGCTAGTCACGAAGCAGGGAGTGTTAAACATCTCCTGCCACATCCGTTAGTTCACTTCTTTTTCTGCTTCTATCCATTTTTGCTCTAGACAGATTGAGACCATGCTCCTAAATGCATACCAAATTCAGAATGTAACTTCTTACTGCCTCTTATCGCTGTGAAGGCTCCCTCTTTACCTTTAGGAAGGCTTCTTGCCTGAAAGCCAACTCTGACATCAACACAGCTATACCACCATTCTTCTTCTTTTTTTAAAGATTTTATTTGTTTGTTTGAGGGAGGGGGAGGGGCAGAGGGAGAGGGAGAAGCAGACTCCCCGCAGAGCAGGGAGCCCAATGTGCGGCTGGATCCCGGGACCCCAGGATCCTGACCTGAGTGGAAGGCCGACGCCTCACCGACTGCGCCCCCAGGTGCCCCGCCACACTGTTCTGATTAGCGTTGCGCGGTGAATCTTTTCTGTGTCCTCAAGTTTTACACGTGTCTCTAGTAAGAGTGTAATCAGATTTTTCATGCAGGCTGACCATCTTCTCTTTTTAATTGGAATATTGAGTTCATTTAAAATCAATGTACTGGGACGCCTGGGTGGCTCAGTTGTTAAGCATCTGCCTTCGGCTCAAGTCATGGTCCCAGGGTCCTGGGATCGAGTCCCACATCGGGCTCCCTGCTCAGCGGGAAGCCTGCTTCTCCCTCTCCCACTCCCCCTGCTTGTGTTCCCTCTCTCGCTGTGTGTCCCTCTGTCAAATAAATAAAAATCTTAAAATAAATAAATAAATACAATCGATGTACTTCCTGACATATCTGGACGTCCCCCAGCGCTCTAGTGACCGCTGCTTCTTGTCAGCAGCCTCCTGCTCTCTCCACCTCTCAACTGTCTGACCTTCTTCTGAGTTGACTGTTTTTTATAACTCCATTTTCCCCTCTTGCAACCTAAAATCACTCAGTATTTTATTGTCTCAGGTTACCCTGGCGATTACAGCATGCATCCTCATGTTATAAGAATCAAGGATTAACTTGATTACACTGAGGTAAGCGCCCGACCCTTGCGCCCCAAGTCCCCTCTCCCAGCACTCAGACTACTGCTGTGCTGTCAGGTAAATTTACATATTTTTTTAAACCAAACAAAACATGGTTATTCTTGTTTTATACAGTCACCATTCATCTGGATTGACCCACACATTTACCATTTTCTGTGGTCCTCCTGGGTCCTCCTCATTGTCCCCAGGCTTAAATAGCTCTCCATCTGACTCTACCTCCAGGGGACACAACCAAGATGCTGGTGCGCCGATGGGCCCTGGGAAGTGGACTCGAGACCGGACTCGTGACGAGGAGCCGGCCTGGTGGTGGTCGAGGGGATGCAGAGGCCCCTGGCAGGGTGCAACGTGCACAGGATGTTCCTAAAAGGCCCAGGATGATTAAGCACCAATCGGAGGCTGACGTGAAAGCCAGTTCCTCTGGGGAGGGGACCATACAAGGCAGTGAAGACCCAGAGTCTGGGACAGTCTCAGAGATGCCTAGGACACCGGCTAAAGAGTAACAAGGGGAAGGACAGACAGACAATGTGTTAAACGAGCTGCCCGTAGAAAGAGGCTTACCAGTGGCGAGGGTTCACAAAAGTTACGTGCAGCTTCTAGATTTTGAAATCCTCAGACAGAAAAAAAAAATAGCAAAGATTCAATCTTATGTCTCTATCGTACCACTTTAACAAAAGTGAGAGGTCTCAGATGTGGCAGAAAGACCACAGCTTTGCAGCCTGGCATGGCCTGGAAAATACTGTTGAACCTGCACCTCAGTTTCCCCATGTCTACAACAGAGATCATGACGAGCTCCTTGAGGAGCTGATCTGAAGGTCAGAGAGAAAAGATATGAGCTGCCAGCCTGCCCTCAATCAAGAGCACAGACCACGGTGCACGGTGGGTGGCATGGTGTGGGAAGCCCCGGCACTTCCTCGTGGGCGAGGAGAATTGAGCAACAACCACAGCGGCCTGACCGGGCCGGGGCCCACGTCAGAGACGTGGAGGTCTGACCACAGGCTGCCACCGCGAGCCCGGCTGGTGCTACCTCGTCACCTTGTGGCGGCTCAGACCCTTTCCACACCCCTTCCAGAAACATGCAGACATAACACCTGGCAAGCCACCTAACCTGAGCACGTGGCCTTAGTCGAGACCCCCCTTCCGGCAGGAGCAGCACCACTCTGAGGGCCCCCAGCTGGCAGGCCCGGCCTTGCCTGAGCACGGGCACGAGTGTGGCACGCATACCTCTGCTTCTTCCACGAGAGCGTGGGTGCTGACCACTGCTGACCAAACACGGCATGCTGGCCTGAACTGCCCCCCAGTTACCACGAGACCATGGGCGAGGGGTCCCACCACCAGCCCAGCTCCAGCTTCCGGGCCTGCACCCCCCCCTCCTGCCCCGGGACCTGCCCTTCGACTCTGACAACCCCCCCACATCCAGCCTTAAAGATGAGGTGGTTTCAAAGGCCCCTTCCGGTTCTAACAGTCAATGATTCCAATTTCACATGAAAACACAAATTAACCTACTATTCTAAGCAAGAAACAACTAAAGTTATTTGTTTGTTTCAGTTTATCATTATTCAGGCTATAAGAAATGATCTTATTTAGAGTTAGTTTCTAAAATAGAACCAAACAAATATTTGCACAACCGTGTTCACAGCAGGATTCTCCATGGCAGCCAAAAGGTGGGAGCAACCTAAGCGTCCACTGTTGGACGGACAGATGGACAGAGTGTGGATTACCCATACAGCGGACAAAATGGAGACAACAGAAGGACGTTCTGACACCGGCTACACGGTGGAAGAACCTGGAGGACACTGTGCCCAGTGAGATAAGCCAGACACAAAAGCACAAATCCTGTATGACTGTCTTTACAGAAGGGGCTTAGGGTCAGCAAAACCACAGAGACAGAAAGTGTGGCAGTGGGCACCAAGGACTAGGGGCGGGGGACAAGGAGTCCGTGTCTCACGGGGACAGTTTCCGTGTTGTGAGAGGAGAGTGCTGGGGACGGAGGGTGGGGACGGCCGCGCAACACCGTGAATGTGCGTGATGCCACTGAGCTGGACACTTAACAGCAGGGAATTTCACGCTACAACAGTTCACTGCAATTAAATATATGTGTAAAACTAATGACACCCTGAACAAAGGCGGAAATAAGCCACAAAGATTTTTTCAAAACATTTATTTGACAAAGGACCCATATCCAGAATAATATATAAAGAAGTACTACAAAATCTTTTTTTTTAAAATAGGAAAAGAATATGAATAGTCTGCTAATTCAGAACGGCGAGAACCTGACTGGCCAGAGAGCCCGCAATGGGCCACTCGGCCTCACTCGTCATCAGTGAAATGCAAAGTAAACCAAGATGCTCTTCCACTGAAATGGAGAAATTCCAGTCTGACGGCGCTCGGTGCCGGAGAGGAAGGGTGACCAGAGCTGCGTGGGAGTGGCCCCTGCGAGCAGCGTCTGGCCACCTGTCACCCAGCAGTCCGTGGCTGGCCCCCTCGCCCCCACAGGTGCTCAAGGGGCCCGTGCGAGAGCGTGCGCCCAGGCCCCGCACAGCGGAGAGGGCTTCCCGCTTCCCACCGGGTGTCCGTCGACAGCAGAACAAGCGGACCGCCGGCACGTCCGCAGCGGGATGCCACGTAACAAGTAACACACTGGACTAAGGCCACGAGGGTCAGTCTGGAAGGCGCCAGGCAGCGTGTGAAAGGGGGCAGAGTGAGACTCTGTGTAAAGTACTAGAACACATGATGATCCACGGGAGGATCAGGGGTTGCCAAGGGCTCAGGGGGAGAAGGGAGGGTGACCAGGCAGAGCACAGGGTTGTCAGGGCGGTGAAAGCCCGCGTGTGACATTACACATCTGTCCACAGCCTGCGAGCGCACGGCACAGAGAGCGACCGCTCACGCACACCGTGAGCCTCACAAGAACGTGTCCACATTGGCTCGTCAGTGTCCTGTGGCCACAGCAGTGCGAGCCGAGAGCGCAGGGGGCTCTGTGCCTTCTGCTGCACCTCTGCGGACCTACAGCAGCTCTCAAAGTCAAGTCTGTTCGCTTTTGTAAGGACGGTGGATAAAAGCAAAGACTCTATCTGTGAATCCATACCCGATCTTTGAAGAAGGGGCCAGGAGAGGAGCTCCCTCAGAATTCCTGTGAGGGGCGAGCCCAGCTCACACGCGTAAAGTGTTTATAGCCATGCTGGCCACACGGAAGTCAGCGCGAAAGCCGGCGTGCGCTCTGCAGGCGCGCGCGGGGGCGGGAAAGGCCTGGCTGGGCAGCCGAAGCCGCCCCACCTGCAGATCATGGGTCCCAAGGGGGGGGGGGCAGTAGGATCGGGATGGGATTCAGAAAGGTTCAGGTGAATCTGCACGACTGATGTTCATTTCAACGTAAGAAACCTGACGAAGGAAAGAGAAAAACTGAAACCAAATACCTCAAGGTCATCAAGGGAGCGAGTGATACTAAATCTCTTGGATCTTCCAAACGATCTCCGGGCAGAGGTGCGTTGAGAAGTCTGAGTGAGTCCGATTCCCCGCCCCAATTTTGAGCCCTAGACACAAAGAAAAAACACATCACGTTACCTTCTTGGGAAGAGGTGCTGAGTTCTGCCAGGTGCACTACCCTGAGGAGGAAAAGGCGCTGGGGAACAGAGGCGAGCAAGACTGGAACATCGCCCGGGGTCGGTGTCACGCTCTGCATGTGTCACCACAATAAAAATCCAAAGTTGAAAACAAAAGGCACCCCAGGACCTCCACATATTTGCCCTGCCACTGAAGCTCTACACCCCGAGGACAACCCCAGCTCACACCCCATAACCACCCCATAACCACACGCTGGGGCCCCACCAGCCAGCCTCCAAAGGCTGTTACCAAGAGGAAATGAAAAAACGTGTGAATATTTGGGAAAAGATAAAGTGTGTGGGGAGAGAAGTAACTATTAATGTAAAGATTATGTTTTTGCATAATTTTATAGGCGTTTTCGGGAATTAAAGAATCCTTAGACATTCAGCTGGTGTCTGAAGACCAAACCAATTCAGGTGCATGAAATAACTGGCCATTAAAACATCTTGTTCTTTTCTCCGGGAAACGACCAGAATTAATTTCCTGTCATTATGCTGGACACTTCCCCAAATGTGATTTGGGTCCAACAAATAAGGCATCACATTTTAAATATAAAAAGCATCACAGCTGAAAATCTCTGATTTCCTGGGTACTTGAAATCCTGAGTGACCGATTTCAGGCATAAAGGACATTCACGTGTTTTCTAAGGACTGTGAGGCTCTCCAATCCCGTCAGCTCTCCCCCTGCCTGAGACCCCAGGGTGTCCTATAGAAAGGGCCACCCTTGCGGCCCTGCCTAGGAGAGCTTTCTGGGCTGGGTCTCAGCACCCCGCAACCCCCACACACACCCTTGATCCCACCGTTCCTCTCTGTCCCCCGGGCTGTACCCGCTCCCAGGCCACTAGGCTGCCTGGGGGCAGAACACACCCCCAGGACTGCTGTCCCCTGACATTTCCTGATGCAGACTCGAGGTGCCCTCAGCAATGTGACCGCCTTCCCTTCAGTCGCTCCCCCTTGTCTGGGACCTCAGGCCGCAGGGGCCTCCAAGGGAGGGGTGAGCAGCTTCTTCCTCCTTCCCCTCCCCAGCCTCCCCCTGGCTTCCTCACACCCCTGGCTGCTCCCCTCCCTCCCTGGTACTCACACCCAGAGCCCGACCTCTCACCTCTGCCCCCCCCCAGCCACTCGGCCTGAACCAGAGCAACGAGCACATTATTTTTAATCCCTCAAGTTTTATGAATAAGTAATGTAGGAGCCAAGAGCAACTGCCTTTACTTCCTCTGCTCTGTGCTGCCACGGGGCTCTCGGCAAGCGCTTCCCGAGCACAACCACGCGCACCGGACCCCGGGGGCAGGAACTCACGATCCATCGGGCCTCCTGAGGGGCCACCTGAAGATGGCCACAGGGCGGCTGCAGGCTCCTTGAACACTTTACACTCTGGAGGAGACCAGAGGCCCCTGGAGGCTACACGGCAGACCGCAAGCCCAGCGCCTCACAGAAGACTCCAGGCCCGGACCGCGAGAACACGCCAGGCTGACAGGAGCAGAGGTGAGGCTGAACGCCGCAGCGGGACAGACGGGGCAAGGCCATGCTGCAGAAGCCACTGGCAGGAGTACTTTAGCAAAGTCAGCTGACACCATGTGCAAGCCGAGTAAAGGGCAACCTGTGTGCAGCTGTGAGCAAAAAGGACTGAACCGAGCAAGGAGGAGTAGCACGAACAGCGAGAGGGGTGGGGAGGGAGGGGGAAGGAGGAGAAAGGGAGGGAGGGGAGAGGGAGGAAGGAACTGTCTCAGGAACAGGACACTCGGTAGGCTTAAGCAAAAGGCAGAGCCAGCCCAGGGCCCCTGCCCCCCACGCACCACCGGCAGCACAGGGGCCCTCAGGACCGCCAATAAAACATCCCACTGTGCTCCTCGAACCCTAATATCCCAACAAGATGCAAAGAGGATCCGTGCTGGGGGTTACCTGTGCAGTGTGCTCCCCGCGCCCCTGCCTGGTGGCCCCTGCTCAGCGCCCTGCAGGGGCTGCCGCACCAGTTCCTGCCGCCCAGACCCTTCTGGGCGCCTGCCTCTCCGCCCGCCAGCCCTCCACCCCAGGCCACCTGTTTTCAGAGGCCACCTCTAACTGCGCTGCCTGAGGGGCTGTCCTGGGGCCCCCCTCCCAGGCTGTGCTCTTTCCCTCCAGAGAGCAGGGCCCTCTGTCTTCTGAACACCTACGGCCCAGCACAGTGCTGGGAGAAAGAGCAAATCATCCAGGGACTGAGGGCCCAGCGGCAGGGAGCCAGCCACTCTCGGCCACAGGAAGCCAGGCAGCCATCCAAATGCCTTTGCTGCAGCCAAAGTCACACTATGGGAAATGCTCTTAGTCTGTTCCTAAACCAAAGAAGGCTCCAAACACACACAAGATAAACCTTTGTACAGATCATGTATTTGCGATTCTGTATTTTTATTCTGGGGGTGGGTAACGAGCACATGGCTTTGTGATAAGAACGCAGTATCACCGGAAAGCCCCGGAGGCCAAGGACACCCAGGCTGGGCTGGCTACGTGGCGTTGGAACGTGCTGGAACCCCCAGCCACCAACGGGAGTGAATGCAGGTGGCGGACACCTGGTCCCACAGGCAGACACCGTGGGCTTGGACACGTGAAGGAGACAGACGGAGCACACTGTCACGGTCACATGGCCGTGGCCCAGCGTCGGGAGCAGACTCCATCTTGCCCCAGCTCTGGGCATGGAGAAGATGGCCTGACCACCGGCAGCCATGCCGGAGATGGAGCCAGGGCTCAGAGGGCCCTCCCGTGTGCCTGGCCCCCACGTAGGACGTGGGAGAAACAACGCACCTGGCTCCTGTCACCTCAAACCATGAGCGGGGGGGGCCCCTCAGAGAGGCTGAGAGGTGTCGGTTCTCTCCAGGGTGGAAATGGAGGGAGGGCAGAACCCCATTGCCCAGGGTGCCAAACTGCCCTGGCTACTCAGCACCAATGCTGAACCATCCCACAGAGCCACTGCATCAGGTGGCTCATTTCAGCACAAGCAGTGACCCAGACCAGCCAGTCCAACCTCCTCAATCTCCATAGGAGAACGTGGAAGCCAGCGAGGCCCCTGCTCATGGTCACCCAGCGGGGGCCTGGGGCAAGCCCCTGTCTGCCATTTTTTAGTTACAGTTAGAAGCAGAAACTCCTAATGCCAAGAATCTAAACACTAGACCATCAGCCCCGGTGGGGCCAGGGGGTGCCTGTCCTGCTCACATTATGCCCCCACCCCTCCCACAGGGCCCAGTACATAGCACGTGCTCAGTAAGCACTTACTGAACAAATAGACTCTAACAAAGAAGACTGTTTGGTTCAAAATAGAGACCAAATCATCTGAAGGTTTTTCTAAAATGTGGGAACATAGAGAATTTAAAGAGTGAGACTTCCAGCTGACATACTGCTCCTGGTGCATGAGGCAGAGTCTAGTCAGAAAGCAAGACCACACCAGTGGTTTTCACGTGGAGAACTCCCTGGGAAGAACAATTAACCGGCATCAGAGACCTGGAAAGGCAAACAGCGACCCTAAGAGGTCAGGAGACAGCCAAGGGGAAGCGGCTGCACCCCTGGGGCTTAGACAAAGATCCGAAGAGGAGGGAGGGGTTTAAACTCAGCAGCCAGAGGAGGACCCAGACCTGGAGGGGGTGTGGTCACACTGGTGTCTGAGGGGCCAGGAGACTGCCCCCGGGGGAGGGGGCAGACCAAAACTGAGCTCAGGGGTTGCAGGTGAAAGAATTGCCCGCTCACTGGGGTGAGGAGCCATGGCAACGTGGGGGGAGCAGGCAGGGAGGGGCAGGACACTCCTCCTCCCCCCGGCCACGCCCCAGCACCCCTGGGGGCAGAGCCTGACGGGGACCCAGCTGACCAGGGGAAGGGGACACAGACGCCAGCGTCCCGGAGCTGACTGCAAAAGGGAGGCTCTAAAAATAAATCTATAAACCTAATTAAAGATATTTATAATGGGAGTTATAAATTTTTATAAAGAAAATAAAGCCTAAATAAATGGAGAGAAATACCATTTTCATGGATAGGAAGACTCAATATTCTAAAGATGTCAGTTCTCCCAAATTGGTCTACAGATGAAAATACAATGGCAACAAAAATGTCAGTAGCATTTTTGGGCAATTTACAAACTCACTGTAAAATCTACATAAAAGAGCAAGGCTCAGCATAGCCAAGGTAAGTTAAGGAGATCCAGCATATCAGATATAAAGACTCATTATAGAGCTACAATTTTAAAGGAAAGAATTGTTGGAGGTGTGGACACCGGGGAGTAGAGCACTGAGAAACAGACCCACACACATGTGAACGATGCAAAGGGGCACAGCTGAGCCACAGGGCAGGACAGATGCAGTGCTCTAGCAACAGCAGCAGCTCCAAAATCATCCCGAGAGAGAAAAAAATTAACTTGCCAGCCACCTTATTCCATTCATAAAGATCAACTGCAAAGATTTTTTAAGAAAAAAAAAGAGAGAGCATACCTGGGTGGCTCAGTCAGTTAAGCATCTGCCTTCGGCTCAGGTCATGATCCTGCAGTCCCAGGATCGAGCCCCACATCAGGCTCCCTGCTCAGCAGAGAGTCTGCTTCTCCCTCTGACCTTCACCCCACTTGTGCACTCCCTCTCTCTCTCAAATAAATAAAATCTTTAAAAAAAAAAGAAGAAAAAAGAGAGAGTGAGAGTCTTCCTGACCTCAGGTTAGTGACGAATGCGTTACATCATAAGAAAAAAACTGACAAGATGGTTGACATGAAGGTCAAGAGCTTCTGTCCATCGAGACCCCACAAAGCAAGTAAACAATACAAGCCACGAACTGTGAAGGCATACATGCAATGCAATCAGCACAGGATGAAGAGCCAGTATCTAGAACTCCAACAGATCAAGCAGAAGAGACAACCCAAGAGAAAGTTGGGCATAGGTTTGAGCAGGTCCCTCAACAAAAAGGAATCCACATCTCCAGGAGCAAAGCCATGGTGCGATCTCACATTACATCCACTAGATTGGCAAAAACGTAAGAAGCCCAGTGAGGGTGAGTGCTGGCGAGGATGTGCAGTGACAGTCTGGGTGCTCATGCTAGTGGCAAGGGGCTGTCGGGAAACTGAGGCATGGGACCTGGACCCACAGTCTCCCAGTCTTGGACTTGGGAGATTAAATTATGGGGGAACAGGCAGGGTAAACTCAGGAGAGATATACCTCCTCAGGGTAAGTCCTCACATTTCAGAGGTGAGGCTGGCACTCGTCTGGGAGAACGTGTCAAGCCTCCGCTCCCAGAGACATTTATCTACACTGCAAAGGGTAGGAAGGAAAACCCAGGGTTCTCCCTTCTGTCTCCAAGGAACCCTGCTTAAAGAGCCAGGGTTTCTCTCCCTCTCAGGAGGAGGAGGCTACAACATGTGTACAAGCTCCCTGATTCCTATTTTTGGGGCTCTTCACCTCCAGTGCAACCCTGGTGCGCATAGGGTGACACCTGACGTGGCTGTCACTGCAAGGGCCCGGGGTCAAGGACTGAGCACCGGGAACAGTGTGCTTCTTATAGTTCAGTAATCCAATCTGTCCCTGCTCCAGAGACCTGGCGTAACTCATCAATACAAACAAATACAAATGCTAAAAACTCAACATGTGGCCATTACCTGCAAAGATGGACAAGCACTGCTATGGACCAGCCGTTCCACTCTGGAGAGACCCAGAGAAATCCCTTCACGTGTACAGCCAGAGACAGAGATGGGTGCAGGGTGCCCACAAGAGCAGCACTCGCCATTCTTTCAACGGCTCGGGGGGGGGGTAAGTGTGTGAAAGAGAGTGTGTGTGAGTGAGAGAGTGTGTGAGTGTTATGTGTGTGAGTGTGTGAGAGTTGTGTGTGAATGTATGTGTGTATGTGTTGAGTGTGAGTGCGTGAAAGTTGTGTGTGTGTAAGAGTGTGTGAGTGTATGTGTGTGAGTATATGCATGTGTGAGTGTGTGAAAGGTGTGTGCGTTTATGTGTGTAAGAGTGTGTGGGGTGTGAGTGTGTGAGTGGGTGTGAGTGTATGTGTGTGTTGAGGGTGAGAGTGTGAATGTGTGTGTGTGTGAGTTGTGAGTGAGGTGTGTGTGAGTATATGCATGTGAGTGTGTGAAAGGTGTGTGTGTGATAGTGTGAGTGTGCGTGAGTATATGCGTGTGTCTGTGAGTGTATGTGTGAGAGTGTGTGTTGTGTGAGTCAATGTGTGTGAGACAGTGTGAGTGTGTGAGAGTGTCAGGGTGAGTGTGAGTGTGTGTGAGCGTGTGAGAGTGTGTGCGCGTGTCTCTGTGAGAGTGTGTGCTTGAGTGTGAAAGAGTGTGTTTGAGAGTGAGTGTGAGGGAGTATGTGTGAGTGTGTTGTGTATGTGTGTGAGTTTGTGAGAGTGTGTGTTGTGTGTATGAGCGTGAGTGTGAGAGGAGATTGTGTGATTGTGAGTGCATGAGTGAATGTGTGCGTGTATGTGTGAGTGTGAGGATGTGAGAGTATGTGAGAATGTGAGTGTGTGAGTTGAGTGTGAGTGATCGTGTGTATGTATGTGTATGAGTGTGTTGTGAGTGTGTAAGAATATAAGCGAGTGTGTTGAGTGTGAGTGTGAGTGTATGAGCGAGTGTGTGTATGTGTGAGTGTGGTGTGTGTTGAGTGTGAGTGTGTGTGAGAGCGTGTGTTGTATGAGTGTGCGAGTGTGGGTGTGGCGTGTGTGTATGGGTGTGTGAGAGTGCGTGCGTGCGTGCATGTGGTGGTGCAGTCACAGTGAAGGTGAATGAGCGGCAGCTGCAGACTACGGCGGGGAAATCAGGGCAACGACCCGGGCCGACGAGTAAGGCAGCCGCGGCGGCTGTCCCAGGGCCGTCCCCACGAAGCCGAGAGAGCAGCAGCAGGACAGAACACATTCTCGTCCGGGCCGCCACGGCTCCTGACGCCGGCAGCAACCCGAGGGCCGCTGAGCTCTCTACTCCTGCCGCGCCCGGAAGCCACGGAAAACCCCAGCAGGACAGTAAGCCGTGGCGCTGTGGCTCTGTCCCTCTGCTCCGCTGCCTCCACCAGCTCCCGGGCCCCGGCCCTGCGTTCCCACAGGGCACAGAGCCCCCAGAGCCGCGGAGGCTTCCCGCGCACCGCCCCCCCCCCCCCGGGTGACGGCCCAGCCCCGGCCCCCACCTGCCCGCCCCGGCCCTGAGTCGTCGTTGGCCTCCCTTCCTTGCGATTCGGGGCAGAGAGTGACGCCACGCTGCTCGGCATCGTTTCCACACGGTAATGAGCAAAGCCACTCTTTGCAGAGGGACTTAAACCACGGGGCCTTCGCCCTGGTCTTTTTAGTTTTGTCCAGATTTTTTTTTACGATCTATTTTAAAACTTCCTGACATTGTACTGGAAGACCGCACAGAGCTGTTTGTTGGACGCAGTACTCTGCCAGCGCCGCGGGTGACGAGCCGCTCACTGGCTGTGCCACAGAGACCCGGCCGATGGCTTCCGGGGCCGTGCCTCACTTTGTTCTTATTAAAAGAATTCAAAAAAATAATTTTTTTTTCTCTGAAGGGATTTTTAGCAAGTAAAAGATGTTCCTGTTCCCATAATAAAAACTCGAAGTACAACAAGATAAAAACTAAAATGTCCCGGACCGTCCTCAGGTCTCCCTTACCCCCCACCCCCAGCCACAGTAACTACGAGTTGGGGGGTGTTTCCTTTGCATTTGTGCTATATAGTTACATATAAACATCTGTACACTTTAAAACATACCGGTTTATTTGAGGGGTGTTGAAATCTTTACACAAAAATGGGATTATATTAAATATGGGTATTTTTGTGTGCCTCAGGGAGCTTTCCATACAGGGGGTGCCCGACCCCTGGGAGGCAGAGACCGCCCTACCCACTCTCCCCGCTGCCTCCGCTATGGGACTGTGCGCACGCGCACAGCCGGGGGACTAACGGGCAACCCCTGCAGCCTCCCTGCAGCGGGGGCCACCCTGTGACCCGCCTGACCTGCCTGGCACAGCAGACACAGCAGCACGGCTGGGGCCGGGACTCCACCGCCCGCTGGACCGTGGGCGTGACGCTATCTTGTCCTTCACGGTCAAGTGCAGGCCTCAGGTGGAGGAGGGCAACAGAGGACCCCGGACCTCGTGAGGGGTGGCCTCCACGCCAGCCGGCCGGGGAAGCCGTACTCTCCGGGGCTTAGGCCACTCGTCCCGTCCACTGTGACTGCACTGAAACCCACACCGCCTTTAAATGCGTGCACTAGTCTACGGTATTGTTTTTTTCAGCACTTTTTCATCTTATTCATTCAATCAAAATGGTATTTATTAGGTGCCCACCAACACTGCCAGTTTGGACGTGACTCACTCCTGAAAGTCTGTCCTGCAGACTGGTAAAGTGTCCCTGGGGCACCCGTCCTCAAACAGTGGGGTCTCAGGATGCGTGGACCCCCTTACAAACTACTGAGGACCCCAAAGAGCTTTTGTCTCTGTAGGTTCCGTGTATTGATATGTTCATATTAAAAACTAAACTGAGAAATTTAAAAATATTTATTAATTCGTTTCAAAATAGCAACAATAAATCCCTTAGATGGTATCATAATGAACATATTTTCATTTAAAAATTTTCCAAAATCCATTATGTGCCAAGTTTAAGAATGTGGATTTTGCTACTTAACCAGATATTTTAATTAATATTATTCTTAGAATATCCATTGTCAAAGAAGCAGAATGAAATATTCTTGATTCAAATTAAACGTAATGGAATCATTTTTGATGCTACAGACAGCATTTCAAGGTCTTGGGTTTTTCTCTTTCACATTAGTCATAGGCTCCCTTCTGTATCTACGGCTACAGACACCAGCAAAAGAAAAGCAAACAAAGCAGGCAATCACCCGCGTAGGCTCCGCTTAGGCTCCGACTCTGACTCCGAGGAACTCCCCACTCCTCCGGCCCCCCCAGGCCCCCCAGGCCCCCCCAGATTAGGACATTCAGTGCACCCAGGCTGGCGCTCGGCTGTTAGCAGGACTGGGAGCAGCCTTCTCCATGGCTTGCTGGCCTCCAGGCTTCCACGCGAGCGGGGCTCCCCCAGGCCAGGGTCTGGACTGAGCCTGGGCAGGAGGGGATGGAGGAGGCAGCGACAAAAGCACAGGCTGAGGCGGGCAGGGAAGAGACGGGGCTGTGAAGGGCACTCCTGGCAGTGGGCTTCTTCCTGCGCACCCGGGGCCAGGAGGCTGCGTGCAGGAGCACGCGAGCCGCTAACTCGACAGGAGCAGAGCGTGGGGGCCGTTGGAAGCGCCTAGAGACCAGGAAAGGCCATCTTGGGGCGGGGGGAGCGTGTCCCTCCCCAGGCAGCCCCCAGGGAGGAGGAGCCACGAGGCCGTCCAGTCCCGCAGTGGCTCCGGTTTCTGCAGTCACCAGGGGAACGGCGAGACCCTGTGGCACGGGCCGCCTGGCCTTGGGGAGCGGCCTCTGAGCGCCCCGCCTCTCCCCTACTGGCCCCTGCCCCGCTCCTGCTGCGGGGCCTGCCCCAGGGTCCCCGAGGGCTCTCCCTCCTAGCAGCTCGCCACCTCTGGCCTCTGCAGCACTTCTCCACACTCCCCTGCTCAGATCCTGGTGTTTTCTGTCTCCGAGCTGAAGCCCCGCTGACACAGCCTGATTCCGTGCAAAGCAAGGCACGGAAGCCACTGCTACAGCAAAGAACAGAATAACCTGGGGCCTCCGCTGCACCCCCTCGCCTTTCCCATTGCCTCCTCCTCCTCTCCCCGTTTCCAACCACTGCCCTCATCCCTCCTGGCCTGCCCTCCTCATCCCGACAAGCCTCCAGGAGGGACACCAGGAGACCAGCTCACAACCTCCGGAGGCAAGGGAGGCTGTGGGATTAGGCAGAGCTAACAAACAGGAGAAACCACGGAGCAAAGTAAAGAGTAACTGATAACTTTCAAGAGATTACAGTGAGAACCATTCACGGCTACTTATTTTTAGATGACCAAAGGAACAACGGGCCGTACAGACTAGTCTAACGGAGGAGGCCAGACAGGCCCCGGTGCGGTCTGAGTCTCAGCACTTACTTGCACTCGAACATGGGCAAGTCTTCCAATGCATATAAACCTGACTTTCCTTGTCAGTAAAATGAAAATAAAGATGCCCAGCCCGACGAGCTCACAGACTCCATACCCGTGTCCGCAGTACACTGAGCGCCTTTCTGCTATCTCCCAACACGAGAGACAGCCCGACTCCACTGCTCTGTTGCAGCCTAAGTCCTAACAGCCAGGTCCTCCATCTCACTACACTTATGTTCAAGCCTGAGATCCTCACAAACAGTCACTGATCTCTGACAAAGGAGCAAAAAGGCAACACAAGGGAGCAGAGAGGGCGTCTTACACAGATGGTGCTGGAGCCACGGGACGGCCCTATGCCGAAAAATAAATCTAACCATACACCGTCCACCCTTCACAGAAATCAACAAGTGGATCATACACCTAAATGTGAAAGAAAAAACTAGAAAACTTGAATATGACACAGGGGAAAAGCTAGATGACCCGGGGCTTGGTGAGGCCTTTTCAGATACAACACCGAAGGCTCGGTCCATGAGAGAGAGAACCTGTCGGCTTGACTTCATTGCAACTAAAACGTTCTGCTCTGGGTAAGACCACATCAGGACAGTAAGACCAGGGGCGCCTGGGTGGCTCAGTTGGTTAAGCGTCTGCCTTCGGCTCAGGTTATGATCCCAGGGTCCTGGGATCGAGCCCCACATCAGGCTCCCTGCTCAGCGGGGAGCCTGCTTCTCCCTCTCCCACTCCACTGCTTGTTCCCTCTCTCAATGTCTCTCTCTCTCTGGCAAATAAATAAATGAAATCTTAAAAAAAGAGAGAGAGAGAGAGAGAGAGAGTAAGACAAGCCACAGACTGCAAGCATATGACAGGGAAGCCTATGAAAGGTGCTCAAATTCACAGTCACGGGGAAATGCAAATTCAAACGAGGCACACCTGTGAGCGCGGCCAAACCCGGGACCCCGACACCAGCACGGGCTGGAGAGGATGCGGAGCCTCGGGAGCGCCCGTCCGCGGTGGTGGGATCGCAGAAGACGGTTTGTCAGTTTCTTCCAAAACTGACCATTTACCATCTGAGGCAGCGATGAAGCTGCTTGGCATTTACCCGCAGGAGCTGAAAACTCACATCCACACAAAAACCTGCGCACAGGTGTTAACAGCATCTTTATTCATAACTCCCCAAACTCAGAAGTAACTGATACGTCCTTAGCAGGTGATGGATAAATAAACTGCGGTCCCCCCAGACGGTGGACTGTTCTTCGGCACTGACCAGAAACGAGCCCGTCCTTACCAGCAGTGCCATTATCCACTTCCACACCAGCAGGAGAGACGCGTTTGTTGGATATGTGCTCAAAGGGACGGTGAATTTTCCCATCTCAGGTAACACTAGCCACGTTCCGGGCCTTCCCTCCGCCGCCCGCCCCAGCTGACAGGGGCACGGGGTGGGGAGGCTCAGGTGCGAGGCGCTGCCCACACCACAGCCGGCCCCGTGCGGGTGGACGGGAAGGAGAGGGGCAGGGGCCGCCGGCCCAAGATCCCAGGCCACGTGCGGCTCAGGCGAGGGACAAGAGAAGGGGTGTCATGATGGCGGCAGTGGTTTAGGAACTGAGCTGAAAACCCACAGGATGACAACTGTTTATAAAGACAAAAATCTACCTTAGACCCATCAAAATGTGACCGTGGCCACTGGGGGAAGGAGAGCCAGGGGGTCTGTCCTCCCTCCATCATGAAGTGTCCTCTAATGCAGTGCACAGTGAAAACTACTGTGCTGGGAAGGGTACAGGCGTGAACAGAGTATTCGTCGGGCAGCCCCCCAGCTCTCCTGCGCCCCCGACCCTGCCCTTGCCAGCCGGCAGCCTTCAGACGATTGTGTTGTGAGACTCTCAGCTGTGGAGACCAAAAACGTGAACACATACACAGAAAAGGTATTTAAAATCATGAAAGTCCCCTGAGGAAAGCCCCGTGGAAACAACCAGAGCCAGGCGCCACTCCACCTCTCAGCGGGTCATTCACACGGCGGCTCAGCTGTGCCCCCAGCGCCACTGGCCACCACCCCTGCTGAGCCAGGCCCTGCACACTGACACCCACCCTCGTGCTCCAAACTGAGCTCCTGGGGGGAAGGCAAAGGCCCCAAAGGGACACAGATGGACGTAGGACGTTCAGGGTGCTGCGCCAAGCGTGGCCCCCGCCGTTTGATGCACACCTGCGGCAAGCAAGGAGTGCGAGCCACCAGCCCACTGCTGAGGTCGGCTGGTATTTTTTCCTCAGCAGGATTTTCCAGACGAAGGAAACAGAGAAGGATCCACACCCTGGGAAGCTCCCTGTCCTCAAGTCAACCGTCTCTGTGCTTCAGGAATTTTCTTTCCTCAAAAGGGCGTGCTGAAACGGGCTCCGAAGGGGCCCAGGGACAGGGCCCTCCCAGGCACCCGCAGCGTGAAAGGGCAGGACGAGGGAGGAGGGCCTGGACCCGGCGGTGAGAAATGACGTCCCTTCCCCCATCACCTGCCCCGCCCGGACGTCCTGCCCAGGACCCAAGAGGGTGGGCAGCGCGCAGAGCCTACAGCACATAAGCAAAAGACATCCCGTGCTGGCCGACAGAGGCCCCAGCGCAGCAGGGGGAAGCCAGGCCTGGACACTTGTCAACTAACATGCATCATCCCATCAGGGATCGACTGAGCTACAATATCAAGCTCATTTTTCCTGAACCACACCTAACAGGCTTACCTTCTTGTCTTCCTTAGTCTTTCTAACTTGTCGATGGGGACCGAAAATGTTTTGCATCCCAAAAGCCTTCCTGGACCAGTCCCTCCTCTGGGTGCTCAGCGGGGGCTGCACCAGGCTGCCCCCCACCCTGTAGCGGTCGGCGGGGATCTTGCTCATGGGAGGGGGCAGCGTGCCACAGTTGACACTGGACCACCCATCGGTGGAGTCCGTGTACGACTCCTGATCGCTGGCATGTCCGCACTGCCACTCCTGCAGGACGTGGACCGGAAGCCACCGCTGGCCAAAACCCCCACCGTGGCCGGCAGCGCCCCTCTTGGATGGAGGGACCGAGCTCCGCAAGGAGGCTGCGGGAACCTCCGCGTGAGCAGCGGGTCCCAAGTGCTTACTGAGGTCCCGGCACCTGTCAGCCTGCGGAGCGGCCTCGAACGGGGGCCCCCCCTCGGCGTCATGGCAGAAGGCCCCGTTCCAGGGGGCGGCCCAGGGCTGGGAGCCCCTCCCACCCGCACCCTCCCAGCCACCGTTGCTGGGGCCGTGCCTGCTCGAGCTGGCACCCAGGTCAACCACAAGCACTCGGCTGCTTCTCTCCTCCTGGTGGAAATTCCCAATGCCACTGTCACTGTTGCTGCTGGTGCTGGTGTTCTGGTGGGCGTCTGCATCTCCGTCCACAAAGGCCCGGGCCCGCACCCCCTCGATCAGCTCGCCCATGTCTCTGTAGAGCACGGAGATGAACTGGAGCACAGGGAGAGAGGACACCGGGAACTCAAGACAGCCGTTGGTGTCGGGGTCGGCCGTGCACTCAAACCCAAACCGCCGAGCGATGCCTTGATGGATTTTGTGGTTGAACAAGTCTGGGTCCACCATGAACACGTGGCAGGAAGTCCGCAAGGCACCCTCCTCCTCGTGCGCCAGGCTCCCATCATCACTGCTCTGCATGGTCACAAGCCCAAAGAGCCTCCTGTCATCCGGGCACACAGCACTGAAGGCCAGCTTCTCGGCCGGGTACTCGGCCAGAATGGCGGCCTGGTCGGTGCACAGCTGCACGCGGTCGTGCAGGACCCGCATGGTCACCAGGGAGTGGATTTTCTGCTCGGCCCGCAAGCGCCGCAGGCAGCCACGGATGGCCTGCAAGCTGTCCGACTCTAGGTTGCAGCTTGTGGAAGGAAGTTCGATGGAACCTAAGTAGCCTACGACCATGGCAACGTTCAAAATACTTGCATCTAATGCAAAATCTTCATGATTCTCGGGTCCGATACTGAAAACGGAATCATCATGAATAACTTTTGGTATTTCCTCCTTAGAGAGCAGGCTGGGATTCGGATGACTTACACTTTCACGTCCAAGGTCAAATCGCGCAGCGGCTGACTCTGAAAGGGATCTTTGTTTCAATTTCAAGGGCTCTGAAGTGCTTGCACGAAGACTAGGATTTTCAAAAATCATACTGAAAATCCCACCGGACCGCACCTCTTCAACCACTCTCTCTGCCCTGCTGATACCAGAGGCCTTGGAATCAAGCTTGGGCTTCAACCAGCCCTTTCCTTCATAAAATCCAACCTCTTCGTCACTGGAACAGGACTCCACATGGCCCACACCTTCACCGATCACCATGTGCAGGACGCCAGAACACTTCCCAATCAATTTCACCACATCCTCGTGGGACGCTTTCTTCACATTGATTTCGTTGACAGCGAGTATCTGATCGCCAGCACGGAGGCCCACGAAATCTGCGGGGCTCCCTCTCATGACACAGCTGAGCACACAAGGCGCCTGGCCAGAAAGGGTGAATCCGTACCCTGCTCTTCCTCTGGCCACCTCCACACTCCTCATGCGAGGGGGCGCCGGCCCGTGAAGCGGACGCTCCACTGCGTCCCCTGCTCTATACATCCCGATGAGCTCGCAAGACCACGGGCATCGTTCTTTACTCCAGGGGATCCATCGTTCATGGAAGGCTGGACGCTACCGTACTTCTTGAAATGCCCTGAGGAAGAAAATAAACAGCTTGTTACTAAAGATCCCATATTTCTATTGCTTACGCATAGTACCTGAACATAAGAAAAGAACTCATCCCAAAAACCATGACAGAAAGAGTCTCTGGTTACCACGGAAATGTCCCAGTGAAGCAGTATCTACATACAGTCCACCTAAGTCAGGCTAAGAAATCTCCCTCCAGACTAGACCGTGTTTCCCAGAATTGACACCCTTTCCAACACTGACATGAGGCTAAGCCTCCCTTAGGTTTGAGAAATCCAGGACTGTCGCAGGACCTGGACCGTTTCGCCAGCCTTCCTCTTCCCGTCTAGGCGGACAGGGAAGACCCCTCGAGACCCTTACCATTCAAAGTGTGGTCCGAGGACCAGCAGCCCAGCAGCATCCGGGAACAGCCGTGACACGGGCTCTCAGGCTCCCCAGCAGACCCAGCACATCAAAGTCTGCACTTGAACCCGAGGGGCAGAAGCAGAAGCAGGGCTAGCTATGGGCTTGGGTAGAAAGGTGCCTATTTGGTCACAAACGCCTCCTTCACAAGCAGCTCTCCATCAGGGAAGAGTCAGCTTATGTCCTCTCATATTCCACCGCCCTCCTTCGATTGATGTCTTCTGAACAAGGTACCATGTTGGGAAAACGCATGAGTCTAAAACCGCCTCAGTCAACTACAGAGGCCATCGGATAGAACAGATAAAACCACCAAAGAGAGCAAAGGAATATGATCCTTAATTGTTCCAGGGGATGACTTCATCATTAAAAGGACTGGTTGTCAGCAAACCTGTGTCAGGGTCCCAAGACCACCCCGGGGTCGATGACTCACTAGGAGGATGCACGGGGCGCAGCACATAGTCGTGCTCATGGCCGGGATTCATCCCAGTGAACCCATACAGAGCAAAATCAGCGAAGGGAAAAGGTACGGGGTGGGGGAATGGGGGGGACGAAGTCCAGAGGAAGCAGGGGCCAGTTTCCAGCACCCTCTCCCGGGGAGTCAGGTGGGACACGCTCTGTTCCCGGCAGCGCGTCGTGACAACACGTGTGGGGTCTTGTCTGCTGGGGAAGCTCGTTAGAGACGCGGAGCAGGGCTCTCGCTGGGGCTGGTCCCGCAGGCCCCTCTCCCTGGCTCGGCCCAAACCGCAGACCCCCAGGAGGAATGGGTGTCGTCACCGAGCACAGCGTTGGCCCGGACGGGGGAGGCGCAGCTGAGGAGCCGGGAACGCTCCTGATGGCCAGGACCGGACACCTGTGCTGCGCGGGCCTCTCGGAGGGCGGCTCGGGCCCGCGGTGGAGCTCCTGCTGCACAAAGCTCTTCAAAGATCACTTTAAAAAACAATACAGTAAATCATGTTATGGACCCAAAATATTATAGAGATCATGTTTTTTAAGGAGTGTATGTTTTTTAAGTAATTGTTTTAAGCTGTTAGGAGAAATTCTTCATTTTGGGAAAGGCTTGCGGTCACAGAAGCATAATTCCAAGTACTGCATAGCCACACACGAGAGAAGGAACTGGAGGGACTGAAGGGTGTGCTCCGGGCTGAACCCACCGGCAGACGCAGGGGCACAGAGGACATGGTACGCAGGGTGTGGGTTTGATAAGATCATCCCTATTGCAAGGGTGATGAAAGAACAATTTATTTCTAAACTACCGTACTATTTAATACTTATGTGGTGATACATGAATCATTTAAGTATTATGACTGGACATTTAACTACTTGATATTCATCATTAAAAACGTGTATATTAAAGTTGGCCAGGAATAGTGTTTGTGGGTCTCCTCACTGGGGCTCTTCCAGGCTGAATGGTATTCCCCCACCAAATATGCCTCACCCTCCCCCACCAGGGAGCTGGGAAGTAGCCTCACACGGCCAGAGACCTCGCGGCCATGGTCAGCTGCAGGCTCCTGACACAGGAGGTTATCCTGGATGATCCGAGGAGGCCCAGGCCACTGGCAGAAGGGCCAGAGTCACAGAGAAGCAGAGATCAGAGCGGCAGGCTGCGAAGGTAGAGGAAGGGCCACAGAGCTCACGAACAGGGCCCCTCTAGAAGCCAGAAACGGTGAAGAAACAGACCATCCCCTGGGGCCTCCAGAAGGAATGTCCCTGCAACACCGTGACTGTAGCAGGTGAGACTGACTTTGGCCTTGCCACCCCCAGAGCTGAGAGGGAATAGAGTTGGGTTGTTCTAAGCCTCTAGGTTTGTGGTGATGGCCTCCGCAGCCACAGAAACTCATGCCAGGGGAATCGCCCTACTGGGGGGAGGGGGCACACAGGTGCAGGAAACAGCACAAAGGGGCTGCCGCTGCGCCGGCCCTTGCTGGCCATCACTGTGAACCCTCCCAGGACAGAGGTCGGCGAGGCCCTGTGGCGCTCCTCCAGTGACAGAAGACCACCTGGCTGTCTCC